>NW_013652057.1:0-9981 GCF_000499385.1 Eimeria necatrix
ACCTTCCACGCATACCATTCTTAGCCTGAACAACAAATCGAAATGACTTAGCGAAAACGCAACTTAGCAGAGTTCTTTGTCTCGAAGAAAGCCATTGCTGAGCGTGCAGCTATGACTGCCCGAGTTAACGAAAACCAGCGTTAAAAGCACCAGCGACCGGCCCACAAGGCAACACGCAGCGCGACAAGTAATGCTGCACATCTGTCATGCAATGTTTCACCTCAAGATAAGACATCCATAAGTCCTGTGCTACATTGAGGAAACGCGCTCGCCGTATTTTGCTTAACTGGCTTCGCAGCTGCATTTTATACCAAATGGACTTACGGGCTGCACAGCAGAACAGCATCAAGTCTCCACACCCTGCAGCTTAAAAGGTCGTCTTGGGGCTGACTGCTTCCACACTCGAAACCTTTGTTGCAAACGACCAGCACCCAAGACCTGCAACTGCAAAACTGCTTCACCCTTGATGCCATAGTACGCCGCGACCACGGCAGACATGCTTCAGCTGTCGCTATCCAAATGCCCCCAATGCCACCCAAAACCCAAGAAAGCATTCTTTCACCTGCTGACCCTGCCCGCACTCGATGTTATAGTAGATCCCAGCCACGGCTGACATATCCTAGCCATCGCTCTCGAAGCGCCCGACATACCTTTCGAACGTCCGTGGAGCAATCCTTCACATGCGGAGGTAGGCTACCTTCATCTCACGCACACACCGAATGCCTCTGCAACTCTTGCCTTCGCCGTGACGCACTCCCTTTAAAGCCAAACGACGTTTTGCTGTCTGCTTCTTTCTTTGGCGTCTTAAACATAAGACGCCTGGGGTTCTTGAAGTTCTCTGTACGAGTGCAACCGTCATAGATAGCGTTCGAAGCTTTTTATTCCTCGTTAAGTGCTCGGTGCGTTGCGTTAGTGAAGCGATGCTCACATGCGCAATGGAAGACGTACTGACAGCACGAACTGCCTTCGCGGCTAAATTGTTGCCTCTAAAGCAGGCGACACAAACGTTGTGTCACATCACCCATAGTTTGTCACAAAGCAACGCTCGTTCGAAAAAAATAGCAAAACTGCAACCGTTACCATACTATTCTTTGGTCAGCACCTGTTGCCCAGCTACAAAGGGCGAACAATGTCGCGCTAAACATACTGGCTGCATCGCGTGTAGATGGGGACCGGATTTTTCCACAGAGAGATCAAGCAAAACATATGTTCGAGCAGCAAGAATCATAGGACAGATTGGTGCATCGATGTACTGGTTCTTCTTTTGCTTGGTCCACCTTTACAGGTACCCATCCACGAACAGATTCTACTATACAAAGGTGCTGTGAATGCTCGCTATGCACAATAACAAAAACCAAACGCACCTTCTGGATACCAACGATGAAACGCCCTTCAAAGCTTTTTGATTCGTCACAAACGATTGTGAGCAACATGACAAAAAACATATATGCGTCTCTTGTCCTTGCACTTTCTCCGCCAACTTCAGCATCGAAGAAGTGAGCCCCAAGATCCAGACAGGTAAAACTCAAACGGACACGCAACGTAACTCGGAGAATGTCTCAAAGCAGTCTAAAGCATTTTTTGTGGAAGCCGACTGCGCAGGGCGTTTAAACTCGTTACATGATACAGCTTCTTTGCCATGCTCGATCAAGCGAGTGACGTTGCTTCGTGAGCAATTGCAAGTGTTCGTGATATGAGAAATTATAATTAATTTGCAGACTCTGAAAATCTGTCAAGCGTTTACTAACCACAAAATCGTGGCGTGAAGTGGTAAATGAGCCTGGGACGGCATCGGGCAATAAACCAACACTCCAAAAAAACTTCCGTTATTTTTTGGATATCACCATAATGCCAGCCGCAGTAGTTGTCTGCGAGCACCGACACCCACAATATATACCAGGAAAGGTCGGGAACAAAAACTGGAGTGCACCACAGAAAAGCCCTGCGCATGGTGCAAACGAAAGGCGCTTCAATCCAAACTCCGTATTGTGTCTTAGCACGAATAACATACGAAACTCATGAAGGCCAACACGAAAGAATGGCTTCAACAGCGTGTGCGTCATTCCACCCAGGCTGCATTCGGTGATTGGTGGCGTAGCTTGTGTTTTAGGCGGCCAGAGCAAACACACTGCCCGCAATAAAGTCATGAAACTGCCGGTATGCCAACCATCGTGTGCAAACTTGGTGTTGCTACAAAACAAATGGGAATTAAGCAAATGCCCAGGACATTAGATCACAATTGTGTAACAGCTCCCTAACTTTGCGTTCCACACTTCTTTTTGTAAAGCGAGTCTGCGTCCACATACCCCCTGCAACGCAGAAATGTACGCCAACATGTATTATCGGCAACGTGTTTTGGCCGCCACATCTCTGCACATAGTTTGGTGGCAGGAATTTCTACCTGTGCAAAAGGTTCATCAAATGGAATCTACGTCTTTTTGTGACCTGCTATAGTCCTTGGGGGAATTACCCAGGACCTTACTGGGAGGTAATAGACGCTTGCCTTATACCCAAAGTTCCTGCAGTATGACTGGAATATCCAACCATATCCAATTTGAAACTGAGCCACCAAATCGACAAACGCATCATCGCTGCAAGTGTCAATACAGCTGTGCACTAGTCGCGACGCAAGGGTACGCGCCAGGCGATGGTTACGAGTAATTCTTGTCCTTTCACGCATCGAGGCATCAGCAGGGTCATAAAAGCTCACAGGCTGCATGAAACCAATTCAAATTCTTTGCAGTCCTTGTGCCACACAATGCGGCAAAGCGGCTGATGCCATCAGCGCAAACCAAAATTTCCACCTTCGATGGATCACTTTGCAATAGACTTGGTGATATTTTCAACTCATGGTGCATTTCAGTCTCAAGAAGACAAGCAAAGCTTCCATGTCAGCTCAAGTCTTAAAAGTGCTTTGTATATGAGAAAAAAACGCAGACAGGTAGTTAAGCATTGCGATTCGTCATGCTTCAAGACATACTCAACCAAGTGAGCTGCTAAGCACCCACCGACGCTTACGCCCTTGAAGCATGTCATTAAAGGCAGCCTCTATGATGCTGCTTTAAATCCAAATACGGCAAACATCACTGTGAGCGAATCGCGGAGCTCCTTCGGGCCAAAAGTGCTTTGAATGTGAGCTCAACAAGCTACTGACGCCGGCGCTGGGATTTGTTTACGAATGCGCAGTACTTGAGCTCTCTGTCGCACTATATACATTTTTTTCAGAAATTGCGCACCAAAAAGAACAAAATGGGGACGGCAGAGCTGGCGGCAAAGACAATTTGTTCGACGATAACCATGCATTTGCACGAAAACGTGAATTTTTCACACATGCACACGCATGTGGCAAAAGTTCGTTAATCGTGTTCTTCGAAGATCTGCAGTGTGCTCGAATGTGTCCTACATCCAGAGACTCACATGATATATCCAGATTAAATGCACCATCATGAGTCCCACTTTAGGTTTATGGCGCATGTGACTTCATGGTCAGAACGAGTTTGCATCTGCGTACCACCTAAACGTGAAATGAAAATGTCACGTGCCCCTGCACAACTCATAAGCCGTTATTACTTCTTTGAAGATACGAGCTCAGCAGGAGCATTCAAGTAAGCCAAGCGAGCAGGCGTTGAGGCTAAGCGTCAAAAACATCAAAAGGCCGGATCCAACGTCATGAGTGTTTGAAGAGAAACAAGAATACAGTCATCCATGCCGAAAGCAAAACAACAGCAATACTGAGTGCACAGCTCGGGCCCTCTCAGCCGGCGATTGTGTCACAAAATGAGCGAGTCTAGTCTCGCTCGACATGCCAATGCACCTCTTCACAGGCCAGCCAGAAAACGGCGATTTGCAGAAAACAGTCGCTGCTTGCGAGGTCTTCTGATGTGCTCTAGAGAACACGCATTGCAGCCATGCAGCGCATAGCAGACGCTTACACCCTGCAGGAAGCCACGTTTGCGATTTTACACTTTTCGGACACAACTAGCAACGTAGTTGAAGGTAACGAGAATGGGAACACAATAGATATGCTGGAGTATATCAAAGCCTAAAGGATCATCAATATGTCTTTCTTGGCAATTTAAGCGATCATGCCGAGACGACGCTTTTCGCAGACAGTATAAAATCTGACAACAAAAATAAATCCGGCACTTCTTGAGACAGACTATATCCCATAACGTCCTGTGCCTTGCACAACGCGTTTTCTGAAAAAGCGCTTCAGGTTGCTTTAAGGTTGCTTTGAGGCCTCCTGCGCATCATTCTATCTGTACGATTTATTTAGTGCTGCCAGAATATTTCAATAGATTACTTTATACTTCTATTTTGCTTGCTATTTCACTGCACAAGTAAACGTCACGTTCATGGCAAACAACAAAGCAGCAATAACGCTCATTTAATGCCGACAGAGATACCAGCTGATTTAGTTGAAGCTTTTTCACACTCAGCACACGCGCACTAGCAAGCAACTTAGGCACTCCTGACCCGAAACGAATTCTTTTTCAGAGCCTTATCAAACTTAAACCCACCGTGCATTCACAGATTTCATTGATGCAATTGAGACGAAACCACTTAACTTAAATAGCGCACCAAGTTTTTAACCATCCAAACGCCTCGTTGCACATCAGATTGACTCTGTATCGACATACTGGCTGCATTCCGCAAGGACACGTCAGCTCCTTTTACCGTCCCATGGGTGCTTGCGATCGCTGTGCTGCACACCGCATCAGGAATAGAACTCAATGTTGCCAAGCGCATCCGGAGCCTTGAAACGCTCAATGTTCACAAACACCACAAGACTGGTCCAAGAACTATGACACTTCCCTAGGAACATGTAAAGTCTTAACGCCAGAACGGCAACGCTTACGTCTTTCTATCCACTGAGATATCAGCCCACAACGACAGAAAAAAAACTGCTTTGCAAAAACGTAGGCCGTTGCTCGTACTTTCTTTTTGCTTTCTTTTTCAGTAAAGGCAAACTTGCGCATCACTGACACTTACAGGCTGCGATAAAACATTACTAAGTTTCCCCAGTCTGTTATCAATATAGCGTAGCAAAAAAAATGTGCGCTGAAATTGAGCAGCATCCAATTTATGACTGGCAAGGAAAATGCCGACGTGCTTACAGATCGCCCTTCTTCAGACTTTCGAGGCTTGTAGAACGCGAGCTGTAACTTCGACGGCAAATTAAAGCATTTGATCAAATCGCACCGATTGAAACAAAACGTGTTTCAAAGTGCAACAAAGAGCTAGTCAGTCAGCTGCCTGTGCAAGGCACAGATCATATAGTGCACAATTCGTGTAAACGGCAAAAGGAGTCTGCCCGGGCACTACCTAGCACTCGTCTACATAGCGCCCGACCCCCCTCAAGCGGTCGATAACTGCAAGGTAACACGGCTCAACGGGGGGGCAGCAACCCAGCCAGAGATTGGCCATCCAGGGAGGCGTACTCCCTGGCAAGACATTCCATTTGTGCAAAAGCCTAGTTGTTGTTAAGTTATCGTTGGCACTCCATATGACAGCGAAGCCTTAAACAATAGCCTAGCGTGCAGCAATAAAACATCGTGCGACATCGCATTGGTGGGGAACATTATGATGCAAACTGCACGTTTAGGCATCTGCTAGGAACAGAGATGTGTCATAAGAACACTAAGGGTCGCTCAAGGGTTTTGTCTGCATCTGTATCATTCTAACAAAACTGTATTCTGTAGAGCCTTTGGCTGCAGCACATGCGTCTCTCTATAGGGCCTATCAGAAAACAGAAATACAGCCACCTAAGAGCATGCAGCCGGGCGCATGTAGCTTACGTTACTAACGCGGAAACGATGCACTGTTGCATGAGAGATTAATAGTGTGGCTTTCAAAACAATCGTCTTCTCAAAGTTCCACTCAGGGGCGTGTAGCTCTTCTCCATACAAACGAAAGACTGCTTGGTCATAAACCATTATTACTAGATTCGGCCTGTGTACACATACTGGCTGCATTACGTGCTCATATGTAGAAATATCTTTCGAATATTAAGCAAATCTTCATGACACTGCAAGGAAAAGAGGGTTGAGCCAAACGCGCATACAAGCATTCAAATGCTACTAAATGCTCTAAAATAGGCATGTTTAGGTTTTGCAAAAGAGGACGCTGTTTCGCACGGCAAGCAAAATGACCTCCGAACTATTCTACATGTCTATGTACTACTTAGAAAGGCGTCAGGACGCGTGAAAGATCCTTTGTTCCTCTTTCCACACCTGAGGAGGAGCTAAACTCAGTACCCGCAGTGCTTACAATCTGTAGCAAGCAATATATGCGTCTCCAATTCCTCTACTAGATGGCGCAAAAAAGTGTCGATTCTGACGGAGCGAACAATACATTTCAGCGGCAACTGGTCGCTGATGCACATGCCGAGCTTGAATATGGCATCTACGCCTTTAGAAACCCCACTAAATGTTGACACGTGAACGTAACCACGCAATAGATTCCAGGCAATATTACTAGGAAGTATAGCGAGGTTGAGCAGGAAGCCAGCGGCATGCACTTTGCCAGCCTTTGCTCGTGGGGGCCAGCCAACGTACTAGGCGAACGCTTCATGGAAGGCCCCAAATGTTGTCTCGTATGATATTCTCCATTCGATCAAATGTCGAGGAAAGAAGGTGCACGCCGTCTTCGTCTGGAACGAGATTAAAAATGTGCGTATAGTCAGCCCCAACTGACACGTACACCCTGGAAGCTCAATAATTTGAATTGTAGCACGAGCGATGTCTTTTCATCCAAATATCATTTAATAATAATGCAAATGTAGTGTGCGAAAAGGCAAACACCTCAATGCATTCCATCATTCAATACGAACGATGGCAGTGGCAGTGTCTTCTGAAAACCGACGCTCAACAATTCAACTATGTCGCACACTCGCGAGACCTTTGCTCTGATAGGAAACATCGTGTAACACTGGGCAAACAAAACGGCGCCATTTTGCAAGGGTTTACATGAATAGAGCCTCGGTAGTACGGCAACGGCGACCACAATAATAAGCAATCTAGGCTTCACCAGCCTCTCCATGATTCGTACTAGACTGGTCTTTCGTGCTTGCTGCGCCGGCGTCGGGATCCCACTTTAAACAGCAAAAGTAACTTAAATAGGAACATCGAAAGCCTCTGCAAGACTCTATCGCATCACAGAGCTGCCTGAAGTGCACAAGCGCTTGACGCGCGCACGCTTGCTCATTGCCGTGGCGAGGCTTCTTTCTTGAAAGCCTTTGTTCAAATGAGCGCTACAGAACTAAATATGCCATCCATATATAAACAATTTTGATGCTATCCAAAGACTTTGCTGAACCATAAGCAACGAATGAGTCATCAAATTTTGGGCGTAACATCTTGTGCATGTGTACACATACAGGCTGCGCGTTTAGTTGTGGAAATCTCTGCGCAGTGACTATGTGACCGCTTTGAAATTACTGAACATCGTTTCGCAGCAGGGCCACTTGCGCGAGACGAATATCGCATTCAAAGGAATATACAAGGGACCGCCACGTAAACTGCTGCTGGGAGTACACTCCCAGTATCAAGCCCATGACTCCCCCCATTGCACCTCCAGACAAAGCTCCCAATACTTCTTGGTGCGCAGCTGATTTTATTCCAAAATATATTCAAACAACGAAGTAGCAAACTATATTATTGCTTGGAGTTTTACCATCACTGTGTACTACGCCAAAAACAAGGAACACGCTGCAGTAGAAGCCGCCTTTCTTTGGAAGGTCCGACAAGCTTTATCCGCGACGCAAACATGGATTCTATTATGGGGGCTGAAAAACTTACATCCTAAGATCAAACAATTACGCATTTTAACAAGGCTCCTTTTAAATAAAGCAAAACCGCGGCTGATGCCGACGAGTGCAAATTTCAAGACACTGGTCTTCTATCTTCTTTGGTGATGCTGTCTGCCTATCGGACGCGAACACTGTATAATTAATAAACTTCATACTATCAGCGAACAATGATCAATCTAAAAATCATACATAATCCTGGGCCTTGTTCCCGTCGTCTGTGGTTGTCAAAAGATTCCTCAAAAAACTTTAGCTAGCATCCAGTAAAGAAACGTAGTCATTTTGGCAGCCACAAATTGGAAGCCTCCACGATTTCGCAAAGCAATTGAGGAAATACCCAACGTGGATAATCCCCCAAGCGCCTACACCCTGATTGATCATTGCGTTCAAGCATTGCGACCCTGTGAAAAAGCCACCTGATTAAAAGCGAAGTACTGCGAAGCATGCCGACCACTGGCTAACAGAGTGCCCTCACTGGTGCTTATATCTTCTGTTTGAAGCAGACATGCTGTTTTTAAAACGTATTGTGCACAGGCGAAATCCTGGATTTCCGCATAAAAATGATCGGCAATATTGTGCGAACAAGTAGCCTTTTCGCGAGAAAGCAGCAAATGCCGAGTCAAAGTAATACACAAGTAGCAAGACCACTGAAAATACGCTAAGGCTGCTTGCGCAGTCATTCCACTGGCCTTAAACGGCCTTGCTGTGGTGCTTTCTGTATTATCAGTAAAACATCAAAACGCCAGCAAGCACACGGCGCTACAAGCATTCGAATCGTATGCACAGCTGAATGGCGCGCTCGCTTGCGCATGGCACTGGCAAGCCTGCCCCACAGGCTACTTTGTAATAGCCGCCGTACATGTGAGTACGTTGTGCAATAGCAGAATCATTCAGAATATCCAGAATGAAGCCATCATAAAACCAGCCAGCTGAAGTACCAGATTGCTAAATTGCGTTAGCACAATATAATAGGTTTCTATTTACGTACGCGCTGTACGAAACGCAGGCCCGCCAAAATAGCGAACCCGCACACGCGCGTTCAGGATCCAGTCTTTGCATCTATCTTTGAAAAAGAAACACCGCCATTAGTCACGCGCAATACCGAACAGAATCTAAAGTTGATGCCTACATGAAATGTAGCGAAAACAACACCTTCCACCAGCAGGAGGGAAAGCGGCAACATGTGTTATCGTCAAAACTGCGGCGGCTCTGCCTAGAGAATTCTGCGGCGCCGAGTGCATGCTTGTGCCACCTAGTCAACAAGCGTATCAAGCTTTTCATTGCGAGACGCGTCAGTGCAACGATGCAAGAAACGCTTTGTGAGATGACCGTTCATGAAGCCTGCCACCTTTCTCGTTCCGCGCATTCTTGCGTTCTAATGCGCTCAAGAAACACAGAGCTGCCGTCTTTCTTACCGCCTAGACAAAGCATCCGGTGGTGGCGTTTCTAACAGCCAATCGTACCGACAATTAACTGATCTACTGATTATCATTCTACGAATAGATATTAAAACATTACTATCATGAGCAGTAACGTACTCGCCAACAGGGCACGTTCGAGAACATGAAAGCTTTTGTAAAACACCCATAATGGAAAAAACGTGTCAAAAAAATAGTGACATTGTCCATTAGCACGCACGTGTTCCTCTGATTCTGGTAAGCATCCAGATACATGCAAACACCTCTCAGAACCTCAGGCATACTCCCTGTAGCGTCGACTCCTTCACAAGACGGCATTACGAGTGCCTGTTATGCAACCAGAAATACACTGAAAACATCAGGCGTTAGGGTGTTCCACGCTATATACTGCATGAGTGCAATCGCGGTGCTGGGCCATACGCAACTCCGCCGAAATGTCGAATACAAAGTGTACACGTGAAAAACGTTTGTTTGATTAACAAAGTTCGCTAGAGGCGCTTCAAATCACGAACGCGACCCGAAGAGAATGCGAGACTGACGTGCAGATGTCGGTGACTGTTTGAGAAGAAGTCTTGGGGGTTGACTGTACAACATGACAAAATGTGTACTTCTACTTGACAAGTTCTGATTATGATCTTACGGCGGCATTGGACTTTCAAAAGAATGTATTTGGCTGGTGTGAAGCGCGCTATGAGCACACTAGCAGCCCACCCACATTTTTCTAACAGGCTTCCATGTCACAAAATAGCGCGATGA
>NW_013652058.1:0-7500 GCF_000499385.1 Eimeria necatrix
CGGGGAGCGCGACGGGGGGGGCGGCTTGCGCTCAAGTGGGAAGGGGTGGCGGGCGCGGGCCGCGCTGCAGCTTGGGGGGTTAGGGTTTGCGGTTTAGGGTTTAGGGTTTAGGGTTTAGGGTTTGGGGGCTTTGGCGGCGTTCTGCGCAGGTTGAGAAGGCAAAGCTCTGCCTCGATGATCCTTCTCACTGGGTCTCAGGTGCGCCGCTACTCCCTGCTGCTGCTGATGCAGCGGCTGCTGCTGCTGCAGCAGCTGCTGCTGCGGCTGCTGCTGCTGCTGCTGCAGGTTGCAGGGCTGCTGTGGCAGGCGCTGCGGTGGCCGAATGTGCTGCTGCTGCTGCGCTGGCGATTACTGCCTCGCAACGCCGTGGCGCTTAACGCCCCCCTTGTTGCTGCTGCTGCTGTTGCTGTTGCTGCTGCTGCTGGCCTCAGGGGTGCAGCTTTTGAACTCGCTAGACATGGAGGCGCTTTGTGAGGGCCCCCCTTGGCAGCAGCCGCAGCTGCAGCAGCAAAGCCTGCAGCTGCTGCTGCTGAAGGCCAAGCTGCTGCACCGCTTGCATGCAGCCAATGAGCCGCAGCAGCACCCAGGGCTAACTAGAGAAGGTGCGCTGCTGCTGCTGCTGCTAGCTAGATGCGGCCCCACGGGCTGCAGCAGCAGCTCCTGCTTTTGCAGCGCTGCAGCGGTTTCGCTTGCTGCCGCGGCTTCTTGTGCTGCTGCTGCTGTTGCTGCTGCTTGAGCTGCTGCTGCTGCTGTGCGGGATGTGAGGTGTACGTACAGAGCTCGCCACAGAAGCAGAGTCTGTCCTAAGGACAGTTTTGCTGCTGCAGCCGCTTTATGCGCCTGCGTGGCTGTGCTGGGGAAAGCTGCATGACACATTATTTTTGTCAGCTTTGAAGCAGCGCCACCAGCAGCAGCAGCAGCAGCAGCTGCTGCTGCAGCAGCAGCAGAAAATGCACAAGCAGCAGGTCCTGCAGCAGCAACAAATGCACCAAGACGTGCCCCCCAATGCCGACGGAAGCGTAAACCCCCCACACGCCAGCAGCAGCAGCAGCAGCAGCAGCGACAGCGCTGCAGCAGAAACCTCTGTAGCAGACTGGGCAGCGCTGCAGCTGCACCTTGCAGCAGCGGTGACCGGCTACGTCATGGATATACAACTCAGGTGCTCTAGGGTTTAGGGTTTAGGGTTTAGGGTTTAGAAACTTAAGGGTTCCCTACTGGTTTAAAAGGCATATAACTCTTCCCTTGGAAGTTCAGGGATCAGAACAGGGGCTGTTCGGTCTTTTGGCCACGCTTTTAGGGCGTAGGGCTTAGGGATTAGGGTTTAGGGTTTAGGGTTTAGGGTTTAAGGTTTGTGCGCAGGCCAGTGAAGAGCTCACTGTATATGTCGCGTGTCTTGTGGCTGCTTTCTTACGACGGCGACACGCGGCCGCCGACACAAACAGCAGCAGCAGCAGCAGCAACAGCAGCAGCAGCAGCAGCAGCAGCAGGAGCTCCGCTAGACCCGGCAGCAGCAGTTGCAGCAGCTGCCGCTGGCGCCCCCGTCGATGGCACAGCAGACCCATCAGCAGCAGCAGCAGCCGCTGCTGCTGCTGCTGCTAGAATGGTGCCGCCTGGGGCCCCAGGCGACAGCACGCACTCCCCTGAAGCAGCAGGTTCTGCTGCGGCTCCTGCAGCAGGGTCTCCAGCAGCAGCAGCAACTGCAGCAAGAGAGTCCTCACTGTGCTTCAGAGTTTTTAGACAACTTATGGGGAAATGCGCGCAGCCGCAGCTGCTGCTGCCGTGGCTGCCGCAGATCTTGACTGGGCTAGACCGACCTGTATGTTGCTGCTGTTGCTGTTTGCTGCTGCTGCCGTTGCTGCTGCTGCTGCTGCCTGCTAGTGGTGCTGCTGCTGCTTCTTGCTGCTGCTGCCTTCTACGCCTGTGATTTGGCTCCTGTTGCTGCGACTTTGCTATTTTTGCGGCTTTTTGCGCTGAGAGTTGAGCAGCAGCTGCTGCTGCTGCAGCACAGGAAGCCGATGTGTTGCTGCAAGCTGTGTTGCTGCTGCTGCTGTTGCTGCTGTTGCTTTCAGGAAGCAGCAGAGCTGGAGCGGCTGCTGTACGCGCTGCTGCTGCAGGCGCCGCAGCAGCTTTACTTTGATATCCGCACGGCTTACTTAGAGAAGCGGGAGCAGTTTGCGCAGCAGCAGCTGCTGCAGACACTTAAGCCCCAGCAGCAGCAGCAGCAGCAGCAGCAGCAATCCCTCACGCTCCTCTCATGGCTAATGACGGTTTTCCGCGCGTCCTTTACCCCCCAGTGCATTGCACTGGATCACCTCGCAGGTTAGGGTTTAGGGTTTAGGGTTTAGGGCTTTGGGTTTAGGGTTTAGAGCCTTGGGTTTAGGGTTTAGGGTTTAGGGTTTTGGGTTTTGGTCGTGGCTTGCGGGGCACGGCAACAGCTCTTCAACCCCAAACCCTAAACCCTAAACCCCAGACAGCCTTTCACTTCCGAATGCGGAGGCCTCGGGGAGTGCAGCAGGAGTGAGGGCTAGGTAGGGTTTGAGGGTTTAGGGTTTGTGGTTTGTGGTTTGTGGTTTGTGGTTTGTGGTTTAGAGGAGTTGGTTGCGCATGCGAAGCCGTCGACAGTGGACGAAATAATCTGCGCTGTACGTACACTGCTGCAGCAGTGCTTGGAAGTGCCACAAGGCAGCAATTTGCTGCCAGCAGTAGCAGCACAGTTCTTGAGAGTTAACATTGTGTCTCGTTTCAAGAATAGGTACGGGACGGACTCTCCAGCTGCTGCTGGCAGCAGCAGCAGCAGCAAGGCCCGCCAGAGCAGCAGCAGCAGCAGCAGCAGCGGGAGGAGCGGGTGCTGCTGCGGGGGCGCGGCGGCGGAGTCGACGCGGCGAACCATGCGGAGCCTGTGGCCGCTGTTCAAGCAGGACTTTGAGTTTGCTGCTGCTGCGGACACAAGCAGCAGCAGCAGCAGCAGCAGCAGCAGCAGCAGCAGCAGCGGGGTGAGCCTGTGCGAGGTGATTGCGAAGCTGAAGAGGTGGAAAGACCTGCTCAGCAGCAAAACGCAATGCGGGGAGCAGCAGCAACCTCCCTTCGAAGATGTTGGAGCTTCTCTTTGTGATGTGTTTACGCGCGTGAGTGTGGAAATAGAAGTGCCGGGGCTGCGTTTGCTGCAGCTGGGGGACGGGTTTCTGCAGCTGCAGCAGCAGCAGCAGCAGCAGCAGCAGCAGCGCGGCGCGGTGTACATACAGCAGTTCGGCTCCGCGTACACCACCGTCACCCGCTCCCACTACACTCTCAAGAGGATTCAAATCGTCGGCAGCAACGGCAGCAGTTATTACTTTTTGGTGCAGCCTTACAGCACAGCTCACCAGCGCACGGAGCAGCGGCTGCTGTGTCTGCTGCTGCAGCTCAACTTGCTGCTGCAGCGCCACAACCCCTCGCGCCGCCGCGGGCTGGCCTTCCCCCTTGCTGCTCAGGTGTCTATACACCCCAGGTGCCGCCTCCTCGAGGACGCCCCCTCTTACGTCTCGCTGCAGCAGATCATCAACGAGCGATCCCGCGCCGATCCCGATCCCAGCAAGTCCGATCCCGACATTCCCGTGCTGCTGCACCGCTCCCTCATCCTGCAGCAGCTCAGCAGCACCATGCTGCAGCAGGCCCTCGCGCTGCTGCAGCAGCACAGAAACACGCCCCACCAAACGCCCCCGCACGCCCACGCAGACGGCCCCCAGCAGCAGCAGCAGCAGCAGCAGCAGCAGCAGCAGCAGCAGCAGCAAGGCGCGCCCCCCGGAACGAACCCCAGCGGCAGCAGCAGCAGCGCCGGACTCCGCCAGCTGCCGCAGCAGCTGCTGCAGCTGCTCTGCTCTCCCGGATTCTGCAAAGACGAAGCGCAGCAGCAAATGCTTAACCGCATTCTCGAGCTGCAGCCTCTCGAGCCTCCTGCTGCTCCTGCTGCTGCTGCTGCGGACAGTTCCGCTGCTGCTGATCCTGCGGCGTCTGCCGCCCGAGCAGACCCCTCTGCTGCCGGTGCAGCAAACAGTGCAGCAGCAGCAGCAGCAGCAGCAGCGGGTCAGATCCCCGGAGCAGCAGCACCTGCGGGAGCAGTTCCCAGCAGCCCGTCTGAGCCCCTCCCCAGCAGCAGCAGCAGCAGCAGCAGCAGCGACGCAGTGGCGGGTTCCTCAGCAGCAGCGGCGGCGCCCCTCCTGCCCACGGCTGCCCGCCCGCCCGCGCAGCCGCAGCAGCAGCAGCAGCAGCAGCAGCAGCAGGAGGCGGAGCAGCGGTGGCTGCTGGAGTTTCAGCGGAGCTGCCAGCTGCAGGCGGCGCAGGAGGTGTACGGACAGCTGTGTGGGGTGGTGCCGGAGAGCGTGCTTCGGGTGTACGTACACCGGAGCGTGTGGGGCGCGGAAGAACTGTTTGTTTTCAAAAGACAATTCACGCAAAGCCACGCAGTTTATTGCATTTTGAATTATTTGTTTTGCATGTCAGACATAAGTCCAAACAAAGTGCTGCTGGACTTGCAAACTGGCCAGGCGCTGCAGGCCGAACTCAAGGCCTGCTACTGTGCTGCTTCCTTGCTGCTGGCTTTCGGGGATCGGATCCCATTTCGACTGACACGAAACATCGAGTTATTAATTGACGTTTTCGGGAGGTCGGGGCTGCTCCCCGGGTGTATGTACACCCTGGTTTGCTGCCTCCAGAGCTACAGCAGCCACTTCTCCAACGCTGCTGCGCTGCTCATCCGCGACGACGTCGCCTTCTTCTACAGGCAGAAGCAGCAGCAGCAGCAGCAGCTGCTCCTCCAGCAGCAGCAGCAGCAGCAGCAGCAGCAGCAGCAGCAGCAGCAGCAGGGGCAGGGGCAAGGGCACCACGAGGGCGCGCAGCAGCCGCAGCCGCCCGCCGCAGGCTTCCAGTCCGCCAGCGCCGCCGCTGCTGCTGCTGCTGGAGCCAGCAGCAGCAGCAGCAGCAGCAGCAGCAGCAGCAGCAACGCGGAGGAAACCGCCACAGTGCGCCGTGTTGTCGATATCAACATCAGCCGCATCTCAGAGGCCCTCAAGAGGCTTCAGGGGACTCCTAAACCCCCCGCTGAACCAAAGGTCAGCCTACGCTTTAGGGCTTAGGGTTTAGGGTTTAGGGTTTAGGGTTTAGGGTTTAGGGTTTGGGGTTTAGGGCGTTGCTCGCATGTGTAAAAGCAGATTTGCCCGCTTCTTTTGCACAGAATTGATCAGTTTTTGCGGAAAACTTTGCCAATTTGTTATTTAAATTATTTATTTATTATTTATTTTTTATTTATTTATTATTTATTTATTATTTGTTATTATTTAATCATTTATTGGTCCAGTTAAGCAGCTTTTCCTGCTTTTCGCAACCCGCAGGCGGACCAACTCCCCATAGACTCCCAAGTCACAATGCTGCTCCGCATCGCCACCCGCAAGGACTTCCTCGCCACTGCCAAACCCACCTGGCAAGCCTGGTACTGACAGCTAGCTAGCTAGCTAGCTAGCTAGCTGGCTGGCTGGCTAGCTGGCTAGCTTTCCAGCTAGTTAGTTAGTTAGCTAGCTAGCTAGCTAACTAGTTAGCTAGCTAGCTGGCTAGCTTTCCAGCTAGTTAGCTAGCTAGCTAGCCAGTTAGCTAGCTAGCTGGCTAGCTCTCCAGCTAGTTAGCTCGCTAGCTAGCTAGCTGACTGGCTAAGTGCCCCAGCTAGCGAGCAGACTGGCGTTCAGCAGTGGAACCCTGGCTAGCGAGCTAGCTAGCTAGCTAGCTAGGAAGCCGGCCAGCCAGCTGGCTAGCTAGCTAGAGCAGCATACGGGTTGCCTCACTAGCTAGCTGGCAAGCGCGAGAGCTAGCGGGCAAGCTGCCTAGCTGCCTAGCAAGCTAGCTAGCTAGTTAGCTAGCTAGCTAGCTAGCATATGACTGGCCTGCTGGGGCAAGCGGCGCTGCAGCTAGCCATGGCTAGCTAGCCCGTGGCAAGCTAGGGCTCAGGCCCAGCTAGCCATGGAACTGGAGCCCCTTTGGCTTCATTCAAAACCAATTGTTTCATCTTTGGCATTTTTTTTTGGAGTGTACGTACACCTCAACACTACAACCGCATCATACAGACCTGCCTGATCTTGTGCATACTCGATTCACCGCTAGCTAGCTAGCTAGCTAGCCAGTTAGCTGACTAACTGCCGAGACAATTGGCTAGCTAGTTAACTAGCTACCTGAGTAACTGCGTAGCTAATTGGCTAGCCAGCTAGCTAGCTAACTAGTTGACTAGGTGCCTAGACAATCCTCTAGCCAGCTAGCTAGTTAGCTGACGAACTACTAGAGTAATTGGCTAGCTAGCTAGCTAGCTAGCTAGCCAATTACTAGCTGCATGAGCCACGGGGGCATCTACAGTGGCATTATAGTTGGGTTGCTTTGGAAACATATACAGCCTGCAGCTAGCTGGCGCCCTGCTGCCTCTCAGCTACCTAGTTAGCTAGCTAGCCAAACAGCTAGCTAGCCACTGGTGAGTAGCTAGCTAGCTAGCCAAACAGCTAGCTAGACACTTAGTAACAAGCCAGCTAGCCAGCCGCCTCAGCTTGCTGGTTCCAGAAGTCGGTCCTCCCGGATACCCCGGAAAACAGATGAGTGGCTTCCTTGCGACGCTGCTAGCCAGCTAGCTAGCTAGCAGGCTAGCTAGCTAGCTAAAAAAAACTAGCTAGCTAGCTAGCTAGCTAGCTAGCTAGCTCGCAGGGCGGCGCTTCATCAAGGCAGCTTTGCTTGGGTGCCTTACACCAGAGCTGCTCGCGTGCAGCACCGTCGCCCACGCCCAGCTAGCTAGCCAGCTAGCTAGCCAGCTAGCTAGCCAGCTAGCTAGCTAGCTAGTGAGCTAGCTCGCTAGCTAAGCTAGATTGCTGGTTAGCTAGACTAGCAAAGGACACAGCTAGCGAAGGCTCACGCTGGATGCATGAACCAGGAGCATCCTCTCAGCTAGCTACCGAGCTAGCTAGCCATCTGGCTAGCTAGCTAGAAAGCTGGATATCTAGCTAGCTGACCAGCCGCCGGGCTACATAGCTAGCTAGCTAGCCATGTAGCTGGGTAGCTAGCTAGCTAGCTAGCCAGCTAGCTAGCTAGCTAGCAAGAGCGCGCCGTCCTTAGCCCTCTACGCTTTTCCTGGCAATTGCCCTGACCCTCTTCTTGTACTCTTGAATGTTGTTCTTGTACATGTTCTGAACAGAAACTCCTCAACCCCAAACCCTAAACCCTAAACCCTAAACCCTAAACCCTAAACCCTAAATCCTCACGCCTCTGCGTCGCCGCTCGCCGTGCCCAGAAGCGCTAGCCTGCTGCCCCATCCCTCGCCCCCACCCCCTTCCCCGCAGCCCCAAGCCCTAAACCCCAAACCCCAAACCCTAAACCCTAAACCCTAAACCCTAAACCCTAAACCCTGAACCCTCACGGCAGCGTCGACGTTGGCGGGGGACTCGATGTTGGGTTCTCCAAGCATGGAAATGACAGAAACGAGAATTGCTTCAACTCCCA
>NW_013652059.1:0-5000 GCF_000499385.1 Eimeria necatrix
GGTCTTCCCGGGGGCCTCCTCCCGGGGGGCCCCCGGGGGGCCCCCCCGGAGGCGGGGGGGCCCCCTGGGTGTGTGGGGTTCGGTGCGGATATGGGGCCCCCCTGGGGAAGCAGCAGCAGCAGCAGAACTCTGCGAGTTGCTGCCGCGGGAGCTGCTGCTGCTGCTGTACATGTGCAGCGCGCTGCTGACTGGCTGCGTCTACTTCGGCTTTCCCTCATTGCGGCGGATGCTGCTGTCCTCTGGTGCCTACGCGTGGCTGTGCCCCCCGCCCGCGTCTCCCGCTGCTGCTGCAGCAGCAGCAGCAGCAGCAGCAGCAGCAGCAGCAGCAGGAGAGGGACTGCTGCTCTGCGACGCTCAAGATGCTGCTGTGGCTCCCCTCTTCACCGTGGCAATGGTCAGCCACTCTCTTATGTCTGCTGGAGCTGGGGCTTTGCTGGATGCTGTGGGGCCCAAGAGAACTGCGCTGCTGGGGCAGCTGCTGGCAGCAGCAGGCTGGCTGCTGCTGGGGCTGTCGCAGCAGCAGCAGCAGCTGTACTTCGCGGCCTTTTGCTGCATCGGGCTCGGCACTGACACGGGCTATTTGCCGCTGCTGCGGATTGTGGCGAAGTTCGGAGACAGACAAGGAGTAGTCTTTTCTCTTTTGGGGACTGCATGCACTGCGTCTTTCGCAGTGCCTTTGCTGCTGGAGTTCATTTGGCAGCAAAACCCCTCCTGGGCCTTCTCCTCCGTTTGCTTCCTCTACGTGCTGCTCGGCCCCTGCTGCTGCGCGCTCCTCGCGCTGCTGCTGCTGCCCTGGCGCGACCACAAGCCACTGCAGCAGCAGCAGCAGCAGCAGCAGCAGCAGCAGAAGCCGCTCCCGCTCGAGGCCTGCGCCAGCCCCACCGCCAGCGGAAGCAGCCTCCCCCTCGCCCTTCCTCCCGCTCCCGCTGCTCCCGCTGCTCCTGCTGCTGCTGCTGCTGCTGCTGCTCCCCCCCCAGCAGCAGCAGCAGCAGCAGCAGCAGCGGCAGCGGGGCCCGAAGACAGCAGCAGCCAGGGGGAAGGCAACACCGAGAACGCGACGGCGGCCTCGAGCGCAGCAGCAGCACAACAACCAGCAGCAGCAGCAGCAGCAGCAACAGCGGAGGAGCTGGAGGACGGGGCGACGGCCGTGGCCGTGTACGACGCAGCAACAGCAGCAGCAGCAGCAGCAGCAGCAGCGGGGGAGTGCCGGCGGGCGCCGCGGCGCGGCGGGTGCAGCCGCCTGTGCTGGTTGTGGCGGGGCCAGCGGCGCGGCGGGAGCAGCAGCAGCAGCAGCAGCCTGAGCCTCAGCAGCAGCAGCAGCAGCAGCAGCAGCAGCAGCAGCAGCAGCAGGAGTTTCCGCGCGGACCTGCTGTCGCTGCACTTCCTGTGCATCCCGCTGGTGGCTGCTTCGCAGCAAATCGCCATCTCCTTCTACCAAATGGCGGGGCCCCGTCTCTTGGGGGCCCCCGTGGCTTCTTTAATGGACACTTTTTTGTCTTTTGCTTTTATTCCCTGTCTCCTCATCGGCGCAGCCATCGACTTCATCGGCATTTACTCCATTCTCTGTCTCATCAACACGTTGGGCTTTTGCGCCTACCTCACGACCCTGGGGGCCCCCAGGGGGGCCCCCAGGGGGGCCCCCAGGGGCCCCTGCTGCTGTCGCTGGTGTGCTTCTGCGGGTACGTGTCGCTGGACAGCGAGTTGATATTTTGCTGCGTCAGCAGCAGGTTCAGCAGCAAACACTTCGGGAGACTTTCTGGGATTGCGCAGGCCGTGGGGGGCCTCGTGTCTTTGATTTCGATTCCTCTTTATAATTCTGTCTCCGTGAAGTGGCAGCGGGGGGACTGCAGGCCCGTGGCCTGGGCGCTCACGCTGCTGCTGGCCTGCATGTACCCCGTGATGCTGTGGCTGGGCTGGGGCTGCTGCTGCTGCTGCTGCAGCAGCAGCAGCAGCAGCAGCAGGCGGGCGGCCGACAGGGCCAGGAGGCAGCAGTCCTACGCCGCCAAGCTGCTCACCTACGCGCCCCGCAGACGCGCCAATAAAACAGCAGCTGCTGCTGCAGCAGCAGCAGCAGCAGCAGCAGCAGCAGCAGCAGCATCGCAACCCGCGGCCCCACTGGCTCTCGAAGAGGGGCCCCACGCCGGGGCCCAGGGGGGGCCCCCAGGGGGGGGCCCCCAAGGGGAGGGCCCCACAGCAAGTTGTGAGCAGGGGGGCCCCCGGGGCGCATGCAATGTGTAGGGGAGGAAAGAAATAATGAGACAAGAGAAGAAATAAGTGAAAGAGAAATTAAAAAGAAATAAATGAAAAATGAAATAAGTGAGAAAGACAAGAGGAGGGGGAAGTTGAGACAAAGAAGTCCAAAAAAGGAATAAAGGAGATTAGAAAAAATGGAAAAAAATCAACACACATATTAGCGGGGGCCCCAAAAGGGGGCCCCACGGAGGCCCCTTCGAGGGGCCCCAGGGGCTCTCAACAGAACCCCCAGGGGCCCAAGGGGGCCCCTCAGAGGGGCCCCAAATGGGTTCGGAGGTGTCCCTAAAATACCCTTCGGGAGGCCCAATTGGGGGCCCTTGTGAGGGCCCGAGGAGGTCCCAAGGGGCCCCCAAGGCGCCCAAGAAAGCCGCCACAAAGGGCCCCCAAGGGGCCCCCTTGGGCCCCTTAGAAGGCCCCAGGGGCCCCCAAAAGGGGCCCCAAGGGGCCCCCAAGGGGGGCCCCTGAGGGGCCCTGAAGGGGCCCCTGAAAATGGCGCCGGTTTTTGTGTTCGCGTCGGCGGCATATGTGTGTTCACGGCTGAGCATGTTTAAAAGAAAAGTAAAGTGAAATAAAACGAAATAAAATGAAAAGAATAAAATAAATAAATTAATAAAATAAATAAAGAGGAATTCAGACGCCAAAACACTTAAGTCGCTTCCTGAAATGCGCGCATCGCAAAGGTATGTGCATGTAAGCCGCGCTGTACGTACACTGCAAATGCCGCATGCAATTTCGCAAAGCTGCTCAAGTGGAATTAAACATTAAATAAATTGCCTTATTAAAGTCCCTAAAGAATTGTTCTCTGTTTCTCGTTGCATGCATTGGTGGATTCTGATTTTAAAGAAGGCTGTGGCGCGGGTTCTGCGGTGTACGTACACCGCAGGTGCATGCGCAGCTGCGGTGTACGCGCACCTGCGGTGTACGTACACCGGCGGCTTGCGCGCATTTTATGGTCCGTGTTTGCGACTGCATGTGGCACATTTAAATCCAAAGAAAGCCTTTTAATGCCGACAATATTCCTTTTTACCTTTTGCGCCGAGAGGTCTATTTGCAGCGCGTCTTGGGTGTATTTGTTGAACTTGCAAATTTGCTGTCTTGTTATTTGCATGTTTGTATTTATTCCCTCTGCTAAAGTCTCTTCAATTAATTATCTTTTATGTGAAATGTAAATCTTCTTTTTCTCATTTATTCAAATTATATTTCTCCGGCTTAGCTCTGCAGCTGCGGCAGCCTCTCCGGCGCGCAGCCCCTGTGCGGATTTGCATGCATTAGAATATGTGAAAAGTTTCTTCAAATTAATTTAAATTTTAAATTCAATTCGAAAGGCGGTTAACTTCAGAGGCGTCTTTCTGGCGTTCTGCCCCACGGCATTTGGGGGACTTTCTCGAGAACTTTGCGGCGCCTCTCCGGCCAGCTAGCTAGCTAGCTAGCTAGCTAGCTAGCTAGCTGGCTGGCTGGCTCGCCAGGTGGCTAGCTAGCTAGCTGGCCACCTGGCTAGCTAGCCAGCTGGCTGGCTGGTGGGTTGGCTGGCCAGCAGGCCGGACGTACACAGCTAGCTAGCTAGCCAGCTAGCTGTCTGGCTGGCTATTTACAGCTAGCTAGCTGGCTGGCTGGCTAGCCAACGGGCTAGCTAGCCGCTGCATAAGCCAGCTAGCAAAAGAACTCAAAAAGGGCCAGCTCGTGACACACTGAAGAGAAGGTTTCGTCTCTCCTGTCTTGTGTTTGCAACTCAAATAGCTCCCCTAGGGTTTAGGGTTTAGGGTTTAGGATTTAGGGTTTAGAACAAAAACGGGGGGCAGGCTCAGAGTAGACGCAGGAAAAGGACCGGACAAAGACCTCAATCTCGCAACACAAGGGTTTAGGGTTTAGGGTTTGGGGTTTGGCACACAGGGAGCAAAAGGCTCAGGGTCTTTTGAAGGGCCCCACAGGGGCCTCTGTGGGGCCCCTGTGGGGCCCCTGTGGGCCCCCTCAGGGGCCCCCTAGAGCACTTCAGGGGTCCCGTGAAGCCCTTTAGGGGCCTTTGGGGGCCCCTGAGGGTACCATGGGGGCCCCCAGAGTCCCAGGGGCCCTGAAGGTTGCTTAAAACCCTTTAAGGCTCCTGGGTCTTCCTTGGGCCTCTGAGGCCCCCTTTATATGGGCCTCTTGGGGGCCCCCGGGGGCCCCCAGAAGGCCCGTAAGCCCAGCTGGGGGCCCCCCTTGGGGCCCTGTTGCTGGGGGCCCCCCTTGGGGCCCTAGTGGCTGCCTCTTTCTGATTGAAATAAATTATTTTATTTTTACTTTTATGTTTTTAGGGAGGCGGCCAATATGCGTGCAAACTCCTGCTTGTTTTCTTGACTGAAGACTCTGAAGATGCACTCTGGCTTAAGGTCTCCCTAGGGTTTAGGGTTTAGGGTTTAGGGTTTAGGTTTTAGGGCTAAGCAGTCAGACGAATGAGTGAATGCAGTTTATTACAACAGGTTATATCTTTCTTCCGGGTGCATCACATGCAATAAAATAATAACGAATAAAGAGAGAAGACAAATAAATAGATAACTATGTCTCCTTTTTGTTATTAAAGGGGAAAATGAAGGAAAAATAAAAAAAAGAAAAAATTAATTATTGAATTAAATCTCAGCTGCAGCAGAGGAGCTGCTGGTGCCTTGAGTGAGCAGCAGTGACCTCTGCTGCGACCAGCTGGCAAAGGGCAAAGTATTTCGATTTAAAAGTATTTTTTCGAAATTAAAATGAAAGAAATTATAAATGAAATT
>NW_013652059.1:7500-8706 GCF_000499385.1 Eimeria necatrix
AAGTCTGAACCCTAGGCCTTAAAAATCGTAAACCCTAAACCCTAGGCCTCAAAACCCTAAACCCTAAACCCTAATGGGTGCTGCGTGTGCTGCAGTCCGCCACCTTTTCGAGGCCCCCGGCGGCCCCCCAGTGCAGCTGCTCTACCGCCCAGGCCATTACGACCTTCTGTACCTCTAGCTAGCCAGCTAGGTGCCTAGCAAGCTAGCTGGCTAGCTAGCTGGCTAGCTAGCTAGCTAGCTAGCTAGCTAGCTAGCCAGCTAGGTTGCTGCTGCAGCAGCGACTAGCTGCCCACAGGCTACCCCTGTCGCGGCCAGCGAAGGCAGCGGTCTGGGGAGCTAGCTGAAGTGGCTGCAAACACCTAGGTGGGCTAGTTAGTTAGTTAGCTGGCTAGCTAGCTAGCTAGCTAGCTAGCTAGCTAGCGGTGCGCCACCGAGGCAGCCGTTTTGTCTAAGGCCGGCATCCAAGCGCTAGCTGTCGGCTGCAGTTTCCTTTCCACTTTTTGTCCAACGGCTTTCTTATTTCTCGATCCTTCTTTACAGGTAGCTAGCTAGCTAGCTAGCTAGGTAACTAGCTAGCTAGTTAGCTAGCTAGCTAGCCAGGAAGCCAGCTGGCTAGCTAGGAAGATAGGCGTCTCTCTCTGTAGTTGGCTAGGTGGCTCGCGACCTAGGTAGCTAGCCGTCCATCTAGCTAGCCAGCCAGCTGGCCAGAGAGCCAGCTAGCTAGCTGGCTAGCTATGCAGCTAGCTGGCTGGCTAGCTATCCAGCTAGGTATTTAGTCAGATTGCTAGGCCGCTAGCTAGCTAGCATCCAGATGCCGCCCACGCGTGACTTGGCTGTTCTACCTACTAAACAGCTAGCTAGCTAGCTAGCTAGCTAGCTATGCACTAGGTAGAACAGCCAAGTCAGCTAGCTAGCTAGCTGCCTATGCACCAGGTAGAACACCAAAGCTAGCTAGCTAGCTAGCTAGCTAGCTATGTACTAGGCAGAACAGCCAAGCCAGCTTGCTAGCTAGATAGCTAGCTAGCTAGCTAGCTAGCCAGTTAGCTGTCAAGCTACCAGCGCGCCAGTGGGAGGGTTGAAGTCTATAGGTGAGGGACTGGCATGCAGGGTTTGCAACGGCAAGTTTAGGGTTTAGGGTTTAGGGTTTAGGGTTTGGGTCAGAAGAGTCTTTGGGGGTTTGAGACCTGCTGCGCGTCGCGTTTCGCC
>NW_013652060.1:0-9373 GCF_000499385.1 Eimeria necatrix
GTCTAGAATGCTCATGATGTAGAAGTGGACTTTGCTGGGCATTTGACTTCTAACGGGATAGACGTGAGATGACTTTTGCAGCTTCTACGCCAGCTTCACGATGTGCACGCGGATACGCGAATAGCAACTTTCGTAGCAATTGCTGGTCTGCTTTTCCTCTTACTAACGCCAAGTCTCTCGCAGCAACCAATGCCGGGAAATGCATTTATAAGGATTGCCTTTTGCTAACGGTAATGAACTGTGAAGTCTTAAAAGCACTCCTTGAGACGGCAAGCAACGCTTTCAGTGTGTAAATGCGTACACTCTGAGTTAAACACACCGCCAGCACCGTTGTGGAAGGCACACTGAAATCAGGAAGCTGCATTGCTAGCGTGCAAAACGACTGTAGAGCGGACAAAGCTCAGTTGATGTTTTCGCAATGCCCACCATTACTGTAGCGTACCACAAAATACAAGGATGAAATCTTGGTGTGTACAAGAGAAGATTGGTGCGCCCATGCTAGCATGCCACAGCTAGAAAATAATTCCAGGCCGAATATCAAAGTCAGCGGTGATTTGTGGATAGCATACAGTTACCACAAAAGGAAATCTAGCACTTCAAGGTGGTTCAAAACGTTACAGGCACGGAGGCACGTTGCAGTCTCACCTCCTGGCTCCAAAACTCGCTTCTACTCCCAATCATCGTAATATTGAAAAAACTGCATATCGGCTTCGACTGTTCAAATCTTCATGGAGATGATTAAGTAGTAAAGATCTCTTCAGTTAATTACGTTCATGCGTTCATGTATTGTGTCTTCCGAGCCTTTCTCAGCGTATACTCGAGGAAATGTCATATTCTACTTGGGTGGCTAATCTTTGTGAGTAGACTCCCTAATGACCCTTCATCATTGTTCCCAGGCCTTTCCTAGCTATCGTCTGCTCACCTGAATTGACGTATGTGCCGACCCACTTCCTGCTTCATACGGGGAAATCTGCCAAGCAAGTATACGATAAGTTCATCTTCGACAACAAAAATCTGAACACCAAAGCAGGTTTGGCCGATCCCACTACGTCGCAAGTCATTTTGTCATCTTTTGCGTGGCGATTATGCACTCGAAAGAATAACCACTGGCTGTGACTCGGCTGTTGCTTGAAATATCGTACTTCCTTAAGTAAAGCAGGGCACCAATAGGCACGCACATTTCGCGGAATTTTTTCAATGCTAAGATATACATGTTCGAGTAGGTCTCCCGACCAGAGGGAATGCCACTGCGTCCATCATGGTTTGTTGAATGCAATTATGACTATTCCATCAAAACAAGTAGCAATGACAGCTTTCCGCTGAGCAATAGGCCCACTGAGACGGGAAACTGACAGCCTGAAGAGCGATCGAAAGACTAGATCATCAACACGTAGATGCACTTCGCAGCACTGAATGTACAGGGAATAGATGCATGAACTTGCGCCTGGAATGAAGCCTGTCCGAGCCTCAAAGAAGCCTCTTTAAGCTGTAGACAGGATGCTAGCTAGAAATGCACATCATCCTCACGCAAATATGGATTCTTCATATTTCGATATCAGTGTGATGAGCAACGCGGTACTCAGGATAAGCAAATGGAAGTCTTGGGGCTGTAACGAAGACGACCCGGCCGCTACCACTTATTGTGTAGCTTCAACGCTCAGCCGGTGCTGCACTTTAAAACTGTCCGCTGGATCATAAAATGTTATGCGGGCCAATCGCTATTGCATCTTACGTGCATACTCCGTAATTTTGCGACAGCGAGAGTGGGAGTCAACTGGTGATGCCGCCTGTAAGGCGATGCCTACCTTCTGGTGACAGAGCAAAGCCGTGCCTTCAGCAGCAAGTCGAGCAACAATCGTTTCTCTCTGCAACCAAACGAAGCAACTAACGACGCAAGTGAGCAACAATCAAGCATTTTTTCAACCAGCAGTTACACCCACAGATGTTATGCCTGTACGCCGGCCACTGATATCTGTTAGCAGATACTCGATAACTGGTAGACACAAGCTAGCAGGACTTCCAGAAGCTTGCTCAACACCAAACGATTGTGGACGATTTGCATGCTTTCCTGAAGGGGAAGAGGTGGATAACGGAAATATTATAGACGCACCTTCTAGAGTCGAACGCAAACGGGACATTGACGTGCCGTGCTACACATTAAATTTATTGACCGTTCGGCTGAACGCTCAAAGGCAGTAGGACACTAGTGCGAAATGTAAACAACCATCTGGACTATAGCAAACAAATCTCCATTGTTCCCATAAAACCCTTGCCCAACTATCCTACGCTTTTGGTTGATTCCGTGTATGGGAGTATCTTTGTCTGTAAAACTGTACTTGTCGGTAGACACAGTGAGGCTAGACATGTCCAGGCGCTCGCAGCCAGTCAGGCATACTGCCTGCATCAAGTGCAAACGCGTTACTTCGGTACTGTTAAGAATGGCCTGTTTTTTGTAGTGTACACTGTCATTGGGCTCCAGCTCCGCCAAGCCAACAGCGTGTTTGCGCGGAAGTACGGTTGTTTTGCATCGGCATTATTGTGGGCTGTTTCTCATAAGACTACTGAGATTTTATCAGATTTTTCGTCCATTGCTCTGTGGTGTGATGGGCACTATTATCATGACTTAATAGCAAGTTTTCTACATAGAGCGCTTCCACCACAAGCAATATGTAATAGCTATGCCTCACTATTTAGGGGAGAAAAAGCTAGCTCCAAGCCAAAAAGTATTTCATCGCACTTTCTGTCAACCGAGGGGCCCGTCAAACGCGTTTTGAGCTCTTTGTTGGGGCGTCGATGCGCTGTCTTCGAGATCAAGCTACATTTCAAGCATTTAACAGAGATTAATGGCGCCACGGCTCACGGGCACAACGAGTTTGCAGAAGTTCTATGGAGAGTGATTTGACCAAAAATCGCGGAGTGTCGTCTTCCACTGCGTTACATATGATGTCAGCCATTACTGCCACTAGGCGGCAAGCACCCAAGGAAGCCAGGAGAGTCATTTTAAAGAGCAAATGCCCCTGCTTTAAAGTCAGCCTTCTGAGACAGGTAGACCCACGGCTGTTTCACAGGATCACTTTTCTGTGTAGCAACACTGGATCATAATTCGCAGCATCATACCCTTGTCCGTCTGCTTTGAAGTACTTTTCAAGGGTATGATGCAGGTCAGTTTCACATGTCTGCAAGACACCGGGCCGTCCTCGTGGCACACTGCAACAAAGTTCCGGATGTTGTACAGGTGGAAATAGCCCTTGAACACACAGTCTTTGCCAAGTATAAATATCATAAGGATGCACAGCAAGCCCAATGCTGTGTCGATTGATTAATTTTCCCCCAATCGAAACTCACTGGAAGATAGCATAAGGGAAATTCGGCGTTGCACCATATGCCAACGAGATGTAAACACTCAAGCGCTGCTTCCATGTAACACCCACACACGCAATAAATTGCTGTCCACAAATTTTGTCACTAGTATCGTGTTGGATTTGCATGCCTGCGGCCACGACAATTATGTGCGCGAGACCAGCTGCCCAAAACTTCGTAATGTGAAGCATGCGGTCTAGCGGCCATCGTGCATTTTAGCCTCCACGATGCGTCAGCAAAACCTCACCCAAAAAGCTGCCAAAATACTTCGTCGTGAGGCGGCTACACGGAGATAAGCTATAATGCCAATGGCGCAGCCCTTGGCTCGAAGGGAACAACCCACTCGCTATGGTGAGGGCAACAACCGTTTCACTACGCAGATTATGTGTGCCAATCCATTACGCTTCTACGTCAAAGTTTTGACGCCTTTTGCATGACACATTGTGGATATTGCTTCCAGACAGCACATTGTAAAGAGCGAATGCATGCCTAAATTGCTAATATAAAGCGCCTCCTGTGGGACTGAGTTACACTGTGACAGCTCTCCTGCCACCTGCGTGCTGCTGGAGCCAACGAGGAGGAGCTTACCTCCTATATTGCGAGTGAGGCACTGTGTGCAAAAACCTATCGTTGAAGCATTCAAATTAATTACGAAATGCTGCATTCAGTGTGCGCACGCTTCACACCAGCCCCTGGTACTGAGTCTGCAAATAGTGAGGAAAGAAGAAAACACATCACATTTTGTCTTCAGTGTTGTTACAGTTGTAACGAGAAACGACATACCTTCTGTTGAAGGACAAAGACATTCTGACGTTCCTCTAACGTGCTTAAGGACTTGTAAGTGTCAGATGAGATCTATATGGACATGGCAAGTACCCGGGGATTTAAAGGAAAAGAATATTTCTCTATAACTGTGACACTCTAGCCCCAATTGCCCAATTGGAGGGACGATTAAAAAGAAAAAGCATGCACGGCCTCAACCAGTGTGCGTATACAAGCTGCTCACCACCTAGCGAAGAGCCCAAGAACTCATAACGTCGGCGCTATTTGAAGCATGAAAGAGGAACCTATCAATTGAAAGACATAAAAAAAAGCACCGAAACGCGCCAGTCTGACCCTATTTGCTGGTTTTACAAGTATGGGTGAGGCGCGTGAGACAGAGAATCGGTGGAACCCACCAGCTTGACCGAATAAGCTATCACCTTGGATATAGTCACTTCTGAGGCAGGCGCATGTTTTAGAAATGAATATATATACCCGAGAAATGTTTTCCTACCGCGGAAGGATGACGTACTCTAGAGGCATGCATGCAGGTAAAAATGTAGGAGTCTAACTTGCAGTGCTGCGCGCTCAAATGATAGAATGAAGTGGATCGCAGTAAGTTAAGTTTTTTTGAGTACTAACCACTTGTCTTTCCAGTTAACCAGCCCAAGCGATGGGCAAAAATGTACAAATCCGTACTTCCTGCTCCAAACAGGGGCCAGCACTTTGCTGCAGCATCTGTGTAGCCTTTGATGGCCCAGCCTGAGGGTTCATAGAATATTACACATCCGAGCGCATCATGACAAAGTACGTAGAAGCAATTGGAATGGAGAAGGTGCCTCTACGCGCTGAAGCGTTAAAAGACTCTGTACTAAACTTGCCACTTAACGGCACTGTGTTTTCTCACTGCCTGCGTTCATGGTATAGCTGCCAACAGCAATAGCTACACCCACAAATTCTCTTGCCAGATGCACAGGTTTTCCGACTCGAAACTGCGGGGATGAAGTTCATATACAGGGAGTTACTCCGTATGCAATTCGCTACCACATTCACAAAAACATCGCCACTTGAACAATTATTGTACCAGACCATTACCCTTCATAGTTTTAAGCGACAAGCCAGAATTTGCTTTTAGAAGCTGACAGATTATGCTGCCAAATGTTGTAGTGCTTTATCTTCCACTGAAATAGCTACGCCTATCTCTACATGAACCCGCTACGATGCGAACTCACATTCTGCAACCAGACAAAATGATGCGCTTAAGGCTTCACAGGGTATAAAAATGCTTCACTAAACCAGAATGCTATAGTGTCGCGATTAGTCAGAGGCCACTGTGAAGAGAAGCCGGAACAAAAGACATTCGGCAGCGACGTGCTCGACCACTCGGGCTGGCAAATATCTCTTCCTTAGCTTAAACGTAAAAACGTGCGCAAAAGCGCACTAACTGAAAAAAATATTCGAGGCAAATCATTTAACTTCAGTAAGCAAGAGCAGGCGTACGTAAACTACACTGCCGCATGCCCCTAAGAACACAGCTTAAAGTGCTATACAGATGAACAGGAAATCACACTTCATTCTATGCCTATGCCCTCGCACTGTTACTTTCGTTGAAGTTTGCTACTAGTTGTGAATACGTAAACGCACTCGCTGAAAAACAAACGAAACAGACAATGTGCATGTGACAGTTAAGCATTCCTGAGACAACACCACGTTTCAATGGCTTTGTTCTCCATGGCAGCGCAGATCTCAACATGAACTCTATGTGGCAGATTAATGCCGAGGCAAAAGCCTGGAAAATTCTTAAAGTGCCGCAGGAGCAATCCCTTGGGTGCAAAGAAAGACCGTCCTACTGTCTGTGCACAATATGCCACCAACGAGGAATTTTGTCCAGTGAAATTCGAGGGATGTTTTTCTTTCTTTTTCCCGTGTTCGTCGCTTTGGCGACAAACGCGCGTGCCTATGATGAAGCCGCCGGCAAACCACCAGCGCAACCAAGATCAGCAGGCAGCATGACACTCTACATTCAAATTTCATTTGATACTTATGACTAGGATTCTTACTAGATGGGACTGCAGGCTGAAAGCTACGTGCCCCATAGGTTCACTAAGATAGCTCATGTTCACAGGGCTCTTAAACCCTGGAGCCTGACAATTCACAAAACTCGATGTCACACGAATTGCTTATCAAAATGTCAGCAACAACCAGCTAATGCTCTGGTTCAGCTCAGAATGCAGTGATAACACACGAGCTGCGGAGATTAGGTGCAAGTTACAAACAGTATACTGCTGTCTTCACAAAAGAACGCTGTCTCGCTTTCTTCGACTATCCAAAGTGCGCAGGAAGTAACAACAGCCAGTCCTATTCTAGAGCATAAGAAATTCTTCTGGCTTCATGGGGAATTGCTTGCAACCATTGCAACGGGGTGCTTGACTCAATTTCGACGCGCGTAGACGCATGAAAATCTTAAAATCACGTTGGGAGGCGCCAAAAAAGCGCTCCCACAGGATACACCCGTTTGCTTTAGGAAGCGCACTTCCTGGGCTAAAAGCATTAGTCATAGCTTACCGGCTCTGCAAGCAGGCTCTGCGAAGGATGCTTACAGCAATTTCATGAAGCGGATTCAAGCTGACTACACACTTTATTTCGACTGCTCATAGCGCAGAAATGTATATAGCCTAAGGCATGCTGTGCAAGATGCGAAGCCTTGCAGCTGAACGCACTTCCTAGCCAAGCAGCGATTTTTTTTGAGCCCAGCGCTATCCATCATACAGCAACAGGGAGCGATACCATGATCAAGAAACGCCTTCTGACTAGTGATTGGGAAGCAGCCCAACGCCGTGCATTTCAGCCTGAGCCGATAGGCGAAATAAAGTGCAAACATGGTGAATCTTGCTACTTAGTTAATGCCCTTTAGCTGGAACGCACTTCCTGTCACAAACGTCGCGTAGCAACTACCTTGTTGTTGCGTGTTTGCTTGCTCCCCCCGCATTCTGCTTCAATTCATTTCAAGGCCTTTGACTCATGTTAGCCTGTAAGCTTCCCTATTTTTCCTCAGCTAGCCCAAATGCTTAACGGCTCTCTTAGCACATATGGCCTCAAACTGGTGCAGAAAAAACTGACGGCCTGAGGTCGAAAGTAGTGTCGCTAAATATAAGCCCCGGTAAAATGAAGGTGGCTTTTCTGGTGCACATGAATGTCTATGGGCTATACTGCCACTTTGAAAATCACCCAGAATAGCTGACTCAGCGTGACTTTCAAAGTAACACTACGCCAAACTATCAACTTGTTCAGCCCATGTTACGCTTCCAAATTAGCGCATTGAGGAGGTAAGCTCAACACAGCAACTAATTCATGAGTTTTCAGCAGCAGCACCACCGCCATGGAACACGCAGGGCCAGTGTCGGGACGAACTGCCTGCCGTGAAAGGAAACTTCTGGGCGTTGGATTTCATACATGCAATACGATCTCCATCTCCATTTCAAGAGGTACACCAAACATGTCAGCAGCCTTCTAATGCGTACATTTGTCGGCTTGCGCAAAGTCGCCCTGACCAGAATGGCGCTAAGCAGTGTAACAGTCTTAACGCACCCTCTGTGCGCGAATGGTCCACCATCACGCAGCTTGCCTCGTGTGAGCCAAACTCACATCCGAATCTGTTGTGCTGCACTCTATTGAGCACTTGTGCTTCCAGGCGTCTTTGCAGGCAAGATCTCACTGTGCCACACTCATTCTGAATGCGTACATCTTCCAATTGCTGGTTTCCAGCTCGCTAATTTTCTTACGAAATGCACAAGCATAGCGTCAACTCAAATGAATTCTTTGTTGCACTGTGAGATGAGAGAACAAATCATAGGTTCCTACTCCCTGTGGTAACACGCAGTGCGCCTGACGGCGAAGTAACAAACACACCTTCATCCAGGCAGCCCCTGGATGCCAGAAACGTTACTCAGAATGTTGCACAAGCACCTGCAAAAGCAGTGATGCCTTTGAATGCATCCTCTTGTAAAGGATGTTTTTTTTGCAGTAGTGCCCCTCCACGTGGCTGGTTCAGCAGAAAGGAGCTAGTGCGAGCTCGTCAACAGTACACTCATTGAGGTTCGCAAAAGAGCCAACTTGATGTTGGTGCCCTATAACCCAAAATGGCCCCTTACGGTGGGCAACACTGAAGTGCATCGCCAAGGAGGTCAGTAGCTCCAGACGCCAAGCCCAACCAGGGAGAGGCTTTCTCCTACAATCGCGCTAAAATTTCAATGCCACAGAAAACGAAGGCATACCAGCTTTATCGAAACCAGTTTCAGCTAGGTAGAAAAGTCGTTGAGAAGCCCATGACCGTCTGTGACTCATTCCACTGCTGCAGTGGCTGTTTTGTAGCTTACGCACCTCCTGTGGCAAGCAAGCAATGTCCAAAAGACCGAGAAGTAAGTTGTAACGTTTTAGTAAAAAGTAAATCCCTGAAAACGCACGCTGCCTTTTGACGCACTCAGGCTTTCCCGCTCAAACAACAAGCAATTCTCAAGCGTAGATTCGCGCATTCACATAACACATACCCCCATACGAAGGCCACAAGCGCCACAGCTACACATTCATACCACGCCTATTCCGCCGGTCACCGCAGCTGCACTGCGTTTCGCCTGATATCCAGCATGATACGCACTGTCCCAGAACGTGGCACTCTAGCGCTCGTTGTGAACGGCGCCGCTCTGTTAGCTTGTCCCTTGTCACGCTGCTGAAACATCACTGCTGGCCTGGCAACCAGCGCCAAACGTACTTGCTTCAGAGAGGACCACAAAGTCGCCTGCATAAGCTCGCCGATACAAGGAAGTACCAGGCACGTCCTACCAGTGTCTCCGTAGCATATAGCAGTTCACATGCCACATTCGCCCAGTCAGCACGTCAGTGTGCAAGGAAAACGCACCGTCTAATACCATCATGCACCGTTTTCCGAGAGGTCGTGCATGTACCGGAAAAAACACCCTGGAACGGGTTCTGCAGCTTGCTTTGATAATCGCAAGGAGATGTCCTCGCCAGATTAGCTGTCTCTCCACAACTTTTGATTTTACACGCCTACCTGCTTAAGAAGCTACTCCAAGTCAGCAGATCTCTTCGAAGGTACTGCAGATATGTAAATTGCATAAGAGGCACCCAATCATCTTGATGCAGCGTTCACTGTCCTACCACCGGCGAGAAAAGTAGCTACTCTATCGCCAACTCGTTCCAGCGGCACTTCACATAGGAGAAACGAACGAGCATT
>NW_013652061.1:0-8695 GCF_000499385.1 Eimeria necatrix
CGGTTTAGGGTTTAGGGTTTAGGGTTTAGGGTTTAGGGTTTAGGGTTTAGGGTTTAGGGTGTCTGCGGGCTGCAGCAAACGGCAGTTCGTGCTGCAATGGAGGCCTTAAGAAATCCTGGCATAGAGGCCTCTCTTTTAAGGTGGGAATTGCCTACGCTAAACCCTAAACCCTAAACCCTAAACCCTAAACGCTAAACCCTAGTTTCCAAACCCTGACCCCGGGCCTTAACTCGAGAACTCCACCCTCTCCTCTGAAGCAGCGCGTAAAGCCCTGCTGCCCCTACTCCACCCGCTGCTGCTGCCTCTGCTGCTGCTGCTGCTGCTGCTGCTGCTGCTGCTGCTGCAGGCTTTGCTGCTACATACTGGGGACCTTTGCAGTGTGGCTGCGGGGGGCCCCCGGGGGGCCCCCCGGGGCCTCGCAGCTGCTGCTGTCGCATGTGCGGCTGCTGTGCAGCAGCAGCAGCAGGCAGCAGCCAGTGGAAGCCTGTGGGCAGCCGTGGTGCATGCAGGAGAGCAGCAGCAGCAGCAGCAGCAGCAGGGCAGCAGCAGCAGCAGCAGCAGCGAGGGCCGAGGCCTGCGGCATGCTGCTGCTCAGCCTCTGCAAAGTAGCAGCAGCAAACCCTCAGGAAACGCGAGCTGCTGCTGCTGCTGCTGCGCTGCTCGCGCGGCACCCCGACATAGAAGTGCAGACAAGAGCGAGGGAGTTCAAAGCGTAAACCCTAAACCCTAAACCCTAAACCCTAAACCCTAAACCCTAAAGCACGGCGGCGTGCGGGTTTTCGAAGTTTTGTTTGTCAAGCTGTTTGCTGCTGGCCGGTGCAGCTCTGCGGGCTGAAGGCCAGGGTTTGGGGTTTAGGGTTTAGGGTTTAGGGTTTAGGATTTAGGGTTTAGGGTTTAGGGTTTAGGGTTTGTGGGTGAATGCAGACTGCTGGAGCAAGGGGACCTGGAGTTTCTTTCTTTTTGTTTGGAAGCAACGGCAGCACCGAAGCAGCAGCAGCAGCAGCAAGGCCGCTCGCGTGCTGCTGCTGCTGCTGCTGCTGCTGCTGCTCCAAGGGTTACAGTGGAAGCAGTGGCTGCAGTTGCTGCTGCGCTGGATGAGTCGAGAAAAGCAGCAGCAGCAGCAGCAGCAGCAGGCCCCAGTGAGAGACACAGCAGCAGCAAGTCTCCGTCTCCCTCCGACGGCAGCAGCAACAACAGCAGCAGCAGGAGCCACAGCACCGGCAGCAGCAGCAGCAGCAGAAGCGGCAACAGCGGCAGCAGCAGCAGAACCAGCAGCAACGACTCCAGCCGCAACAGCAGCAGAGACAGCAGCAGCAGCAGGAGCAGCAGCAGAAGCAGCAGCAGCGACACAGCAGCAGAAGAGTCGCGCCTAGCCTCCTTCTTTGCTGCAGCAACAGCAGCAGGACCTGCATCTCCGTCGCACTCCGCAGCAGCAGCAGCAACAGCAGCAGCAGCAGCAGCAGCAGCAGCAGCAACACGGAAGAGGGCATGCATCTTGAAGGACTCGCTGCTGCTGCAGACTCCGCTGCTGCGGCTGGCAGCAAAGAGGCAGCAGCAAGGCGGCAGCTGCAGGCTGGTGCTGCAGTACACCAACTGCAGCAAGGAAACCCTGCGAGTTCGAAGGTACCTAAACCCTAAACCCTAAACCCTAAACCCTAAACCCTAAACCCTCGGAAATTCTCCTATCTTACGCTTAAGGCCCTTTTAAGGGGCCCTTGTGCAATTAAAATGGCAGCAGTCCAGATAATAATAGACTTTGCTGCAGCAGCAGCAGGAGCTACTGCAGCAGTACTGCAGCAGCAGCAACTGCTGCAGCAGCTGATGCTGCAGCTGCTGCTGCAGCAGGTGCTATCAGAGGTCAGATTGGGATCAGTGCGTATTGGGTGGTTGCTGCTGCTGCTGCTGCTGCTGCTGCTGCTGCTGCTGCTGTTGCTGCTGCTGCTGCTGCAGTGTGTACCGCCCTCCGGCGAATGGGAACCTGCCGTGTCAGATGCAGCAGCAGCAGCTGCTGCTGCAGCCTGGCGGGTCTCAGCAGCAGCAGCTGCTGCTGCAGTTGCTGATTCCTTTCCTCTCACAGCCGCAGCTTGAGGTGGCTGTTGGGCCCGAAGCAGCAGCAGAAGGCACGCAGGTCAGCGCTTGCTGCTGCTGCTGCTGCTGCTGCTGCTGCTGCTGCTGCTGCACTTGGTTTTGTTGCTGCTGCTGCTCTTGTTGCTGCCACTGCTGCTGCTGCTGCTTCTGCTTTTCCTGCTGCTGGATTGCTTTTAACTGATTGCAAGTGTGCTTCGGCACGCTGCTTCTGTTGCTGCTGTTGCTGCTGCTGCCACTTCTGGTGTTGCTGCTGACGCCGCTGGCGCTGCTGCTGCACTTGCTGCTGCTACTGCTGCTGTTCCCGCTGCTGCTGCTGCTGGTGCTTTTGCTGCAGGTGTCTAGGCATCTAATCTACCTGCCGGTGACGCTGGCCCACTTTTTTTCTGCTGCTGCTGCTGCTCCCACAGAGGCGTTGTGGGAGCAGCAGCAGCAGCAGCAGCAGCAGCAGCAGCAGCAAGAGTTTACGGCCGTTTGCTGCCTTCCTTCTCCTGATGCTGTTGTGCTGCTGTTGCGGCGAGCCTTCTCTTTACGGGTCGGCAAGGTAGGCCTTAGTTGCTTCAGCAGCAGCAGCAGCAGCAGCAGCAGCAGCAACAGATGCAGCCGTGGTAGCCGCTGCTGCTGCTGCTGCTGCTGCTGCTGCTCGTTCTCTGCCTTCTGCCGCTGCTGTTGCTGCTGCTGCTGCTGCTGCTTGGCGCAACAAGTACTGCTGCTGCTGTAGATGCTGCTGCCGTTGCTGCTGTGGCTTGCTGCTGGCTGGAGTTCCCGCTGCTGCTGCACTCGGCGCTGCTGCTGCTGCTGCTGCTGCTGCTGCTGCTGCTGCTGCAGCTCACGGGCGGAGTCGGGGGTTTAGGGTTTCTGCAAACAGCAAACCCTCATCCCCAAAACCCTCAGAAAACCCTCGCAGTGCCCCTCGCGTGTCGCTTGCACTTCCTTCAACGCAGGTGCAGCTTAAACCCTAAACCCTAAACCCTAAACCCTAAACCCTAAACCCTAGATCTTCAGCAGCAGATATTCCGCACCAGTTGTAAATAAAGCGTTTTGGGAGCGAGGGGCCTTCAACTTGCAGTGCTTGGGGTTTAGGGTTTGGGGTTTAGGGTTTAGAACGTGGGGATATTAGGTCCCGTATATTTGCATGTGCAACTACGCTTGCTGCTGCTGCTGTTGCTGCTGCTGCTGCTGCTGCTGTTGCTGCTGCTGCAGGCAAGTAAAGGTGCAGGTGCTGTCTGGGCACCCTCTAGTTGCTGCAGCATTTGCTGCTCTTTTGTATTTTTTCCTTACAGCGAGCGAGTCGCTGCTGCCGCTGCAGCAGCAGCAGCAGCAGCACGCGCTGCAGCAGCAGCAGCAAGCGCCGCAGCTGCAGCAGCACTTGCTGCCTCAGCAGCAGCTGCAGTCGCAGCAGCCTCAGCAGCCGCTGTTGCAGCAGCAGCTGCAGCAGCAGCAGCAGCAGCCGCAGCAGTTGCAGCAATGCCCTCCTGGCTACCCAGCAGCTGCGGCTGCGTTGCCGTATGTACAGCGACCCCTGATGCAGCAGCAGCAGCAGCAGCAGCAGCAGCAGCACTTGCAGCAGCAGCAACAGCAGCAGCTGCTGCAGCACCCACAGGTGAACCGGGTGCAGCAGCCACAGCCTTACCCCCCTTTGCTGCCAGGGGGCCTTCCTGTCTCTTCTTTTGGGTCTTCGGGCCTGCCCCCTGCACCGTACATTTAAGTTCTGCTGCTGCTGCTGCTGCTGCTGCTGCTGCTGCTGCTGCTGCTGCTGCTGCAGCTGCGCTTGGCCGGTTCGTTTTAGGAGCAGCTTGTTAGTGCCATGTGCAGCTAGTCACAGCTAGCCACAAAGAGGCGCAGCTAACCATCTCAGCTAGCTAGCCACAGCTAGCCACAGCTAGGCACAGCTAGCCACAACTAGGCATAGCTAGCCGCAGCCAGGCCCAGCTAGCCAGAGAGGCAGCCACAGTTTAGCACAGCTAGCCACGCACACTGTGGCTCTTATATTTGGCTACGCAGATCTTGCTGCAGCTAGCCACTTCTTTTCCTAGGCGGCCCTAGCTAGCTACAGCTAGCTACAGCTAGCTACAGCTAGCTACAGCTAGCTACAACTAGCTACAGCTAGCTACAGCTAGCTACAGCTAGCTACAGCTAGCTACAGCTAGCTACAGCTAGCTACAGCTAGCCACGCGGCAGCATTGCTGTTGAGAGCTAGCTGCGCGTGGTCCTGCCTAGCCACTTGCTGCTGCAGCAAGCCCCTTCCAGCTAGCCAGAGCTAGCTGGCCGCAGCTAGCTGGCCGCTGCCGGCTGGTTGCAGCTAGCTGGCGACGGCTAGCTAGCCACTGGCAGCCAGCGATCGCCGGCTAGCCGGAGGTGGCTAGCTCAGCTAGCTAGCCACAGCTAGCTGCGGAAGGAAAGGCAGGCCTTGGGGTTTTGTGTTGCGGAGCAGCAGCAGGAGGCACGCAGCAGCACGGAAAGGCACAGGCGAGGGCTTAGGGGCTCGCTAGACTGTGCTCGGGTTTAGGGTTTAGGGTTTAGGGTTTGGGGTTTAGGCGGGCTTCAAGGGGGCAGAACTCGCTGCAAATCAATGTCTAATTGGGAGCAGCAGCAGAAAGGCGAGGCAGCAAAAAGCAAGAAGAGAAGCAGCTGCGGACTTGCAGTGTCTTTCGCAGGAGTTCGCTCTCCGTGCAGCTGCTCTTCAAAGGCAGTTAGGGCACTTTGGGAGAAGCAAATGAAGAACTGCGCTGAAAAAAAAGCTTCGTTTTGCACTTTAGCGGACAGAAAGCGGAAAAAACGGCTGCGAGAGCCGGCGTGGATCTGCACACTGCAAGGCAGCCCCCGAGCGCCTGGCGCCGGCGGCGCCCGAGGGCCAAAGGCACCTCGGCTGCACTTGAAAATGCCTTTTATTTGCAAATAAATTAAATTAAAAACTGTCTGCGGGCGCGTTTGCGAGCTGGAGGTGCGCGTACACCCCGCGAGCTTGAGGTGTATAGGCAGCTGCTCCGCGGCGAGGACGCGGCGGCGGCGTCCGCCGCTCCGAGTGCGTTTTTTCTTTGTTTTTGCGCCCAGGACTGAAAAGCAAATGAAATATTAGTTTTCCGTCGAAAAGAAGAGTTTAAATGCGGGCGGTTGGGGCAAAAGAAGGCGGCCTCGTCTTGAGACTTTGCGCAGCGTGCAGACACCCCGTGGCCGCAACGACCCAATGGTGACCTTCGCCGCCGCTGCTGCAGCACTTCGCGCCGCTGCAGCAGCAGCTCTTTCAGTTTCTGGTTTGTTTTTGGGGTTTTTGCGGAGATTTCCAAACCCAATTGCGCTTTAGAGGCGCTTTCCAGGTGCCCCTGGGCGCTGCGCCTTCGCGGGCTGCTGCTGCTGAGCAGCGCCGCAGGCAACTCGTGTTCGAAGTCTGCTGCTGCTCTCGGGGGTCTTTTCCGCGGCCCGATTTCCTCTTTTTGCTTTTTATTCTTCTTTTAATTCTTTTTTCTTTGTTTTCCGCGCTTTCTGCGGCAGCAGCAGCCGCCCGCCCTGCGGCCGCAGCCACCGCCGCTCTCGGCCGCGCGGCCAGCCCTCTGCAGCGCCGCTCTCTCCCCTTCCGCGCCTCTTCGCCTTTCCTTCTTTTTCCCAAGTCCGCGGCCTCGCTGCTGCTGCTCGCCGCGCCGCGGCCGCGCGGGGGGCCGCAAGACAGCAGCAGCAGCAGCAGCAGCAGCGGGGGCTGCAGCAGCAGCAGCAGGGGCTGCAGCAGCGTCTGCCGCGCCTCCGGTGTACGTACACCCCGCCGCCCCGGACGCCCAGACACTCCCTGCATGCGCTCGCGGCTCTGAGCGCTCTTTCGGGGCTTTTGCTGCTGCTGCAGGCCGCTGGGGTGTACGTACACCGCCCCCGCTGTCCGCGCTCCACGGAGCCGCGCGGTGTACGTACACCCCACGCCCGCGAGCCCCACAGCCATGGGGCCCCAGGCGGGGGCCCCCTGGGGGGCCCCTTCGGAGCTGCAGCTGGACACGAAGCGCATGCGCCTGGCCTTTGCCGAGCTGCTGTCTTGCTGCAGCAGCAGCAGCAGCAGCAGCAGCAGCAGCAGGCAGCTGCTCTCCGCCTCTCCCTTCCCTCAAAAGCTCTGCAAAGAGGCGGCGCTGCCCGCGGCCTGCTGGTCAGAAGCAGCGGCGCCCGAAGCAGCAGCAGCAGCAGCAGCAGCAGCAGAAGAGCCCGCAGCAGCAGCAGCAGCAGCAGCAGCAGCAGCAAGCAGCAAAGATGACCGCAGGTGGGCCCTCTACGCCCACGCGCTCTGTCTCGTTGCCTTTTTGCAGCGGCAGGAGAACAGAGAAAAAAGAAGAAAAGATTTGAAAGAGTTTCCCCCAGCTGCCCACAAACAGGCCCTCACCAACGCAGCAGCAGCAGCAGCAGCAGCAGCAGCAAAGACAGCAGCAGCAGCAGCAAGGCCAGCAGCAGCAGCAGCAGAAGCAACTCCAGCAGCAGAAAGCGTGGGCCGGCTGAAGCTGGTTTGGACCGGCTCTGCGCGCCGGCGTGTCCAGGTGAGGACCTCTGGGGTGTACGTACACCTCAAGTGCACGTACACTGCAACTCCGCCTACACACCAGGTGTATGTACACCTCAGCTGTACCGACACCTCAACTCTGTGCGCCTCAAGTGTACATACACCTCAAGTGTACATACACCTCAAGTGTACATACACCTGAAGTGTACATACACCTGAACTGTACATACACCTACATACACCTGAACTGTACATACACCTAAGTGTATGTACACCTGGGGTGTACATACACCTGAAGTGTACATACACCTGAGGTGTACATACACCTGGGGTGTACGTACACCCCAGGTGTACGTACAGTTGGGGCGTTGGAAGAGGGGTCGCAGCGCAGCTCTTGAAGAGGCCGAAAAGGCAGATGAGTTATTAGAAAAGAAGAGCAGCAGCAGCAGCAGCAAAGGCCTCTGAAGGCTTTTAAAAAGAATTAAAATAAAACTTTTGCTGCAGTTGGGCTCTGCAGGTGGCCGGCACTTTCTCGCAGCCGCCCTGGGCCGCCCGCATAGAGCTGCCTTACGAAGCAGCCAGCGGCTGCTACGCAGTCGAGCTGCGCTGCAGCCAGCAGCAGCTGCAGCAGCTGCAGCAGCAGCAGCTGCTCATCAAGTTCCTCGTCGACGGCCAGTGGAGCCTCGAACGCACGCTCCCCGTCCGCCAGGTGCCTAGGGTTTAGGGTTTAGGGTTTAGGGTTTAGGGTTTGGGGTTTGGGGTTTGCGCGCGCTCGCGAGAGGGGCCCTGCTGCTGCTGCTGCTGCTGCTGCTGCTGCTGCGTAACAGCTGCCATGGTTGACGTGCGCAAAGCTTTCTTCCCCTTTGCTGCAGCTGCTGCAGCTTGTGGCTGGTGCTGCTGCAGATGCTTGCTTTTAATGCTGCTGCTGCTGCTGCTGCTGCTGCTGCTGCTGCTGCTGCTGTGTTTGCGCAGGACGCAACGGGGAACTGGAACAATGTGCTGGTGCCGCAGAGCGGGTCAGCAGCAGCAGCGGCAGCAGCAGCAGCAGCAGCAGCAGAAGGGAGTGCGTTTACGAGCAGCTTGGTGGCTGCTGCTTCGCGCGCCGCGACAAGCACAGCAGCGACAGCAGCAGCAGCAGCAGCAGGCATCAACAGCAGCAGCAGCAGCAGCCTGGCTGCTTCTTCTTCCCCCGACTTGGGTTCCGCAGAAAGCCTGGAGCTGAGGTGTACAGACACCTGCCGCAGAAGCAGCATTTGGTGGCCCTTATATGTCTCAAAGGACTTCAAGCAACTTCAGAGCCTAGTGAGCGACAAAAGCAGCTTTTGCTGCTCTCGCCTTCCTCCCTAGCCCTAGGGTTTAGGGTTTAGGGTTTAGGGTTTAGGGTTTAGGGTGTTGGGGCGGCGTGGGCAGCTGTGCAGAGAAGTTTGTTTTGGTTCTTTGTTTTGCTGCCTGCTGCTGCAGCAGGAGGGGCCGCTGCTGCGCTCGCACTCCTCGCTGCTGCCTGCTGCTGCTGCTGCAGCAGGAGCTGCTTTGCTGCGGGACTTGAAGCGGCTGGAAGCCATTTCGCTCTCAGTCTCCAGCTACCCCAGCTCCGTGCTGTCGCGTTTGCACGCCCCCGCCGTGCTGCTGGGCCTGGGCTCAGCAGCAGCAGCAGCAGCAGCAGCAGCAGCAGCAGCAGCGGGGGGAGACGGGGCGGCGCCGCCGCAGGAGCGCCTCCCCTCCCACGCCGCACACCAGCACCAGCACCAGCACCAGCAGCAGCAGCAGCAGCAGCAGCAGCAGCAGCAGCAGCAGCAGCAGCAGCAGCAGCAGGTGTCGCTGCAGTGCGGGGTGTTTCTGCTGCCGCACCCGGAGAAGCAGCAAACTGGCGGGGCCGACGCCTTCTTCATAGCAGCAAAAGGGAAGGGCCAAATGGTGGCTGTGGGGGTGGCTGACGGCGTGGGCGAGTGGGACGCCTTCGACTTGAACCCGCGCCTCTTCGCTGAGGAACTCATGCGCGGCTGCTGCCGCGCAGCAGCAGCAGCAGCGCCAGCAGCAGCAGCAGCAGCAGCAGCAGCAGCGCCAGCAGCAGCAGCAGCAGCGGGAGCGGCGGCGGACGAAGCGCCCCGCGAGCCGCCCCGCGGAGCCCCTGCCCCCCCC
>NW_013652062.1:0-7500 GCF_000499385.1 Eimeria necatrix
GAGCAGCAGCAGCAGGGCGTTCCGGGGGTCTGCGCGCAGGCGCGGGCCGGAGGGGCGGTTCGCGCGGCTGCAGGGGCAGCAGCGGGTGGCGCTGCGCTGCTGCTGCTGCTGCTGCTGCTGCTGCGCAGCCCGAATTGCGCGCGCAGCAGCAAACTGGGGCCCCACAGGCAGCAGCAGCAGCCCGCAGCGCGAAGCGGAAGGCCTTGCATGCAAAGAAACGAAATTGGGGTGTCTTGACAGCTGCTGGCTAGCCAGAGCCTCACCGGGCGGGGCCGCGGGGTGTCTGCGCAGCTCTCCGCAGCCGCGGGAGCCCTTGAGCTTGTCTTTGGAAGTGAAAGCAGCAAAAAAAGAATTTAAAAAGGAAATAAATGGATTATAAATGTGGAAAGTGGCGTCTTTTAGGGTCTGCGAGACGCAGGGAGAACCTGTGGGGTGTGCCCGCCCCACTGGAGCGATTGCGCTGCTGCTGCTGCTGCTGCTGCTGCTGCTGCTGCTGCTGCTCAGCCGCGTTGTCTTGCTGCAGCCACTTTTCTGCTTTTCTCCTTTTTAATTGCAGGCTGCAGCCTCCGCTGCTCAGGTTAACTACTCCAATAGACCTGTTTTTTATTTTTTGTTGTTTTTTGTGTCTTTACGAGGGCTGCGGCAGCCGCAGCAGCGCCTCGTCCTGCTGCTGCTGCTGCTGCTGTTGCGAGCGGGGCCTTGCGCTGCTGCTTTTGCTGCTGCTGCGGCGACTCAAGCCTCAACTTCACCTTTACAGATCCGCTTAACGGCCCCAATTGCTTCAATATTATCTTTGCTGCTACCTGTTGGCCCGTTGCTGCAGCAGCCGCTGCTGCTGCGCACACAGTCCGCTTCTCTGCAGCCGCAGCAGCAGCAGCAGCAGCAGCGCCGCTTGCTGCTGCACCGCCACCGGCAGCAATGAATGCAAAGTAATTTGTTCTAGGGACGGTCTCCCCGCATTTCGAGTTTTGTTTAATACTCCGCAGCGGCAGAAGCAGCAGCAGCAGCAGCAGCAGCAGCAGCAGCAGCAGCGGCAGCAGCAGCGACGGCACGGCTGGAGCAATGAACTCAAGGTGATTGCTGCGGGTCCCAGCTTTTCTGCCTGTGAGCCCATAGCCGTGCACGCGTAGCCGTAGCAGCAACAGCTGCAGCAGCAGCAGCAGCAGCAGCAGCGGCGCTGGCAGCAGCAGCAGCGGCAGGGCAGCAGCAGCAGCGTCTCGCCCTTTGTACAGTAATGGAGCAGCTCCTGAGCCAGCCGCTGCAGCAGCTGCTGCAGTCGCCGCTGCTGCAGCAGCAGGCGCCGGGGCACTACAGGCCGCCGGGGGAGCAGGAGCAGCAGCAGCAGCAGCAGCAGCAGCAGCACGCGGCGCCGGGGCACTACAGGCCGCCGGGCGAGCCCGAGGACGAGGAGCAGCAGCAGCAGCAGCAGCAGCAGCAGCAGCAGCAGCACGAGGCGCTGCAGCAGCAGCGCGAGCTGCTGCTGCGGCAAAAGGCCCAAGCTGAACTCTGCACTTTTCATTATAGTCTTATGGGGGCCCCCGGAGCAGCAGTAAAGGAGGCCCGTTTGTGGGGTTCTGAGAAGCTGCCGGAGTTGCTGCCAGCAAGCGTGAGTGCTGCTGCTGCTGCTGCTGCGCTCAGCAGCAGCAGCAGCAGCAGCAGCAGCAGCAGCAGCAGCTTCGAGTGCTTCCTGGACGACCTCACGGTCTCGGACTTCCTGGGGTCGCTGCAGCAGCGGGTGCTCTGGTGCAGCCGGCTGGAGACGCAGCTGCAGCAGCTGCAGCAGCAGCAGCAGCAGCAGGAGCTGCTGCTGCGGGATGGTTTGCTGCTGCACTTCTCGCTGTCTCTCTTCACTCTTTGCCCAGAGAAGTTCAGCCACCAGGGGGCGCAGCAAAACCAGCAGCACTTTCCAGCTTACAGAGTGTCTCCTGCTGCTGCTGTTGCGGGGGGTTTGGCCCCGCTTTCGGCCTACAGCAGCAGCAGCAGCAGCAACGTTGCTGCTGCTGCAGTCTCCCACGTGCTGCAGCAGCAGGCAGCAGCCTACGCCGGCGGCGAGGCCCCCGGGGGCCCCGCAGGCAGCAGCAGCAGAGACGCAGCAGCAGCAGCGGCGGTCAAGCTGGAAGCAGCAGCAGCAGACACAGCAGCAGCAGCAGCAGCAGCAGCAGCAGCAGCAGCAGCAGCAAGGCCTTGTCTTTATGAACTCTACAGACCTGCTGTTGTCCCTTCTGTGGGGCGCTACAAAGACCTCAGCATGAGCAGCGTTGCTGCTGCAGCACGGCAGCTTGCTGCTGCCCCTCAGGGCCTGGCAAGGCAGCGACCGGCGGCGGTGAGGGTTTAGGGTTTAGGGTTTAGGGTTTAGGGTTTAAGGTTAGCTCCCCGCAAACCGCCCGCAGGGCTCAAAGCCCGCAGCAGCAGCGCAGCGAGGGCGTTTAGGGTTTAGGGTTTAGGGTTTAGGGTTTGCGGCGCCAGCCCCAGACAGCCCCGGGCCAGCGCCTAGGGTTTAGGGTTTAGGGTTTAGGGTTTAGGGTTTGCGGCGCCAACCCCAGGCAGCCCCCGGGCCGAGGGTTTAGGGTTTAGGGTTTAGGGTTTAGGGTTTGCGGCGCCAGCCCCAGACAGCCCCGGGCCAGCGCCTAGGGTTTAGGGTTTAGGGTTTAGGGTTTAGGGTTTAGGGTTTGCGGCGCCAGCCCCAGACGGCCCCGGGCCAGGGATTAGGGTTTAGGGTTTAGGGTTTAGGGTTTAGGGTTTAGGGTTTGCGTGCAGGATCGGGGCAGCGTTGCCGCTGGCAGCGCGCAGCGCGCTGGCCCTCTGCAGCGTGGGGGTGGAGTTTAGTGTGTCTTGTCTGCGGCAGCAGCTAGCTAGCTGCTTGGCGCGGCTGCAGCTGCTTGCTGCTGCTCTTGCTGCAGTGGTTTCTCTGGAGTCATCTTTGCTGCCAGCAGTTTACAGTTTGCCGCAGCACGTGATGGGGTGTCTGCAGCAGCGGGGGGGGGGGCTGGGGCCGCGCGCGCAGCAGCAGCAGCAGCAGCAGCAGCAGCAGCAGCAGCAGCAGCAGCAGCGGGAGGCTGCCTGGGTTGCTGCGCTGCAGCAGCCCCCCAGGAAGGCAGCAGAATGGCCCGACTACGTCGCAGCTTTTAATGACTTCATTCCCATTCGCCCGCAGCAAAGTCCGCCCCGTGCTGCAGCAGCAGCAGCAGCAGCAGCAGCAGAAGCAGCAGCAGAAACCGCCGCCCCCGCCAAGCGCAAGCGGCCCGTCCTCGACGACCTGCAGCAGCTGCAGCACGCAGAAGCCAGCAGCAGCAGCGACGCAGCAGCAGCAGCAGCAGCAGCAGGACTGGGCCCCGCGGGGCTGCTGCTGCAGCACGGAGACAGCTGGGGCAGCAAGGCCGACGGCGTGGAGGGCAAGCTGCTGCGCAGCAGCAGCAGGGACCTGCTGCAGCTGCTGCAGCGGCAGCAAAGCGCGGAGGCGCTCAGCAGCAGCAGCAGCAACGGCTGCAGCAGCAGCAGCCCCTACAGGGAGCTGCGGCAGCAGCTGCTGCCGCAGCGCTCGCGCTCCATCCAGTCCGTGCTGTCCTTCGCGGGCGACAGCAGCAGCAGCAGCAGCAGCAGCAGCAGCACGAGCCGGCAGAACAGCCTGGAAGTGCTGCTGCTGCAGCTGCGGCAGCAATCCGCAGAAGCAACTCCGGGCGCCGGCATGGAGGCCTTGTCTGCTGCTCTTTCTTCCAGGCTGTCAGCAGCAGCAGCAGCAGAAGACAGAGACACAGAGACTGGGGGTTTGTGGCTGCAGCAGCTGCAGCAGGAAGCAGCAGGGTCTCCTCCGGCCTTTTTGCGGCGGACTCCCAGCGACGAAATTGCTTCCGAAGCTGTGCTGCAGCAGCTGCAGCGGCAGCTCACGGACCAGCAGCAGCAGCAGGACGAGGAGCTGCAGCAGCAGCAGCTCCGCCTCCTCGAGAAGGCAGGCCTCAGCACGGACTGCAGCAGCAGCAGCATTGTGTCTCCTGTCTTCGGGGGTTTGCTGGGGGAAGACGCAGCGAAGCAGCAGCAGCAGCAGGAGCTGCAGCAGGAGCTGCAGCAGGAGCTGCAGCAGCACCTGCAGCAGCAGCAGCAGCAGCAGGAGCTGCAGCAGGAGCTGCAGCACGAACTGCAGCAGCACCTGCAGCAGCAGCACGAGCTGCAGCAGCAGCTGCTGCTGGCGAACCAGGCCAGTGGCGGCGAGGGGGGCTGCAAGGAGGACGCGCTGGAGCTGCAGCCTGCTGCTGCTGCTGCTGCTGCTGCTGCGCTTTCTGGGGAGCCGCTGAGCAGCCTGCTGGAGCTGCGGCCGAGCAGCAGCAGCCGGCAGCTGTCGCCGCAGCCGAGTCCGACGCCGACGCTGCAGCACCTGCAGCAGCAGCAGCTGCTGCAGCAGCAGCAGCAGCGCATAGTGCTGCCGCACTGCAGCAGCAGGGGCGCGCTGTCGACCGTGAGCAGCGCGAGCTCAGCAGCAGCAGCAGCAGCAGCAGCAGCAGCAGCAGCAGGCCCCTCCTACTGCCGCAGCGGCAGCAACGGCAGCGGGGGCCTGGGCTGCATATCGCCGACAGCGTCGGACGTGTCTTTGCGGAGCAGCGGGGGCGGCGCTGCTGCTGCTGCTGCTGCTGCTGCTGCAGCGGGAGGCGGCTTCGGGGGCGCAGCAGCAACGCCTGCTGCTGCTGCTGCAGTGGCCTATTTGCCTCTTATTGATGATATTCTCGTGCAAGTTGAAGAGAAGCAGCTGCCGCTGCCAGCAAAGGTTCCTGGGGTTTGTTTTAATCCTTCAGACAACACTTGGAGTGCGCAGTGGACGCTGCCAGCGGAGAGCAGCAGCAGCAGCAGCAGCAGCAGCAGCAGCAGCAGCAGGAAGCGCCGCAAACGAACCTTCAGCATCAACATCTACGGAAACGACACAGCGAGGAGAATGGCCGTGGCCTGCAGGCTGCAGGCGGAGAAGCGGCAGCTGCAGCTGCAGCAGGGAGAAGCAGCAGCAGGAAAGCGGCATCCTGCATGCACTCCGCCCCACGTGGCCAACCTTGCTGCTGCTGTTCTTGCTGCAGCAGCAGGCATGAACACAGGCATTGGGTAGCTAGCCAGGCCCCACAGCGGCAGCCCGCGCCAGCAGCAGCGGCGTGCAGCAGCAGCAGCAGCAGCAGCAGCAGCAGCAGCAGCGGCTGCCGCAGCAGCAGCGACTCCGCATTTATTTGAGGGAAGCTGCTGCTGCAGCACGGCGAATTTGGTGTCAGTGGCAAGTTTGTGTTTTGTCATTCGTAAGCAGCAGCAGCACACGCTGCAGCAGCAGCAGCGGGCGCACCAGCAGCAGCGGAAGCAGGGGCTGCTGCTGCTGCTGCTGCTGCTGCTGCTCTAATTCAGTTTGGGTTCATGCGGTCTACTACCTAGCCAACTGGCTAGCATCTGTGAGCAGTCCTTTTGTAGCAGTGGAGGCAGCAGCTGCAGCTGTTGCTGCAGCTGTTGCTGCAGCAGTTGCTGCAGCAGTTGCTGCTGGTGCAGCAGCAGCTGCTGCGTTTCTTGCTGCTGCTTGTCTTGGGTTTTATTGCGGGCCCTCGAAGGCCACTGGGGGAACAGTAGCTGCTGCAGCAGCAGCAGCAGCAGCAGCAGCAGCTCACTGCATCTGACGCGTTTAAGTTAGAAGGTTGGGATGAGGGAGCTGGTTGTGTGGCTCCTGCAGCAGCAGCAGCAGCAACAGCAGCAATAGCAGCAATGGCAGCAGCAGCAGCAGCACTGAGGGGGCAGCAGGCTGGGGAGGCCCTCTTTGTATTATGTCTCCCCTCCTGCTGCGCAGCGCCTGCTGCTGCTGTCTGCTGCGCCGCCGAACTTGTAAGCAACTCTTGTTTGGCTTGCTGGCTAGCTAGCTAGCTGCTGGCTAGCTAGCTAGCTAGCTGCTCAGCTAGTCAGCGGGCAGTCTGACGACAGCTAGCTGGGGCCAAATCACTTGTCTGCCTTTCGGCGGGGCTAGCCAGGCGGCTAGCTAGCTGGTAATAGCTGCTGGCTGGCGGGTAGAGGGTTTGGCTAGCTAGCCAGTGCAGCTAGCTAGCTAGCTAGCTAGCTAGCCAGTGGTGCTGTGTAGATGGATAGCTGGTAGGGGCGGCGGTGGCCAAGTCGTTAGCTAATAGTGGCGGCTAACTGGCTAGCTAGCTAGCTAGCTTATGGTGGTGGCTAGCTGAAGGTTATCCAGTAGCAGTTAGCTAGGTAGAAGCTAATAGCAAGCTGCTCCTAGCTAGCCACCAGTGTTGGTGGCTAGCTAGGAGCAGCAGCTAGCCAGCTAGCCACGGGAGGCAGGTTTTGGGCAGTGGCTGTGTGCAGCCAGAAGGATGGCTAGCTAGCTGGGCAGCAGGACAGCTAGCTGGCTAGGTAGCACAACAGCTAGCTAGCTAGATAGCAAGGGAGCTAGATAGCTAGATAGTAGGCAGCTAGCTAGCTACATGGCAGGCGAACTGGCTAGCTGGGCAGTGAGGCGGCTAGCTAGCAAGGTTAGCTGCTGGGGGGCTAACTGTATGGGCAGCTAGCTTGATGAAGGGCGGCTAGCTAGCTAGATAGCAGAACAGCTAGCTAGCTAGATTGCGGGAGAGCTAAGCTAGCTAGATAGTGCCCAGCTAGCTGACTGAGGTAGCTAGCAGGGGGTGTCAGGGTCGTTGACTGAGTGGCTAGCTGGCTAGCTAGCTGGCTAGCTAGGGCTGGCTTTAAATGCTGCACGGACTTCGAAATGAAAAGGGGTTGAGGACCTGTGCAGCTTCGGCCGAGTGTAGCATTCTGAAGATTAGCCTTGGCTAGCTGCCCAGCTTGCATGGCTAGCTAGCTAGCTAGCTAGCTGTGCAGCTGCTGTGGCCGGCGATGCGGTTGGCCTTGGCTAGCTAGCTGTGCCGCTAGCCATGGCTGGCTAGCTAGCTGCGCGGCTAGCCGTGGCTGGCTAGCTAGCTGCGCGGCTAGCCGTGGCTAGCCAGCTAGCTAGCTAGCTGCGTGGCTGGCTAGCCGTGCGGCTAGCCGTGGCTAGCTACGTAGCTAGCCGCGGCTAGCCAAGCAGCTAGCAAGGAGTGTAGACGCTGCGAGGGGTGTCACTGGTTCGTAAGGCTTAGGGTTTAGGGTTTAGGGTTTAGGGTTTAGGGTTTAGGGTTTAGACGGCGAAGCGGCTGACTAGCTCGAAGAGGTCTTCAGCTGCTTGCTGCGAGCCCCTAGACCTCATCAAGACAGCCACTGCGCTTCTCCTGAAGTTTGCTGCTGCTCTAAGCCTCTTCTGCCGCTCTTGTTCCTGCTGCTGCTGCTGCTGCTGCTGCTGCTGCTGCTGCTGCGGCGGGCGATGCGGCCGCTGCAGGGGCTGCTGCTGCTGCTGCCTTCCGCGATCCTCCGGGTGCTCTGGCTGCTGCTGCTGCTGCTGCTGCTGCTGCTGCTGCGTCTCCGGAAGGGGTACTTGTTCGCTGCCTGCGTCTCCAGCTTCTCCCTCCTGTGGGGTCTCGGGATCGATGGGATCGCTCTCGTGTGGGGCCT
>NW_013652062.1:12500-37500 GCF_000499385.1 Eimeria necatrix
GGGGCAGCAACGTACCTAGACCCCTTGAGGAAGGCCCTGAACTCCTTCTCGTTGGAGAAGTGGAGGCCGCGTCGTTGGCAGTAGGAAACCTCATATGCAGAAAACCGGGACGTAGCTGCTGCTGCTGCTGCTGCTGCTGCTGTTGCTGCTGCTGCTGTTGCTGCTGCTGCTGTTGCTGCTGCTGCTGTTGCTGCTGCCCTTGTAGGCAAAGCCGGCTGCGTTCTTGCTGCTGATGCTGCTCTCAAGTGCTCAGCGCGTTGCCCTGCTACTACAGTTGCTTTTGCTGCTGCTGCTGCTGCCTTTTCTGCTGCTGCTGCTGCTGCTGCTGCTGCTGCAGGGGCCCCCAGAGGACTAGCCGCAGCAAATATCCTGCTAGCTGCGCAGAGCCGCAGCTGCAATAGAGAGTTCATCGGCTGCACACAGGGTTCAATTTCATCAAAATCAAGGGTTTAGGGTTCAGGGTTTAGGGTTTAGGGTTTAGGGTTTAGGGTTTATGACCTGGGGACTAGAAACAGCCCCCGGCGCGCTGGGGCGGCAGCGGCCTAAACAGTTTGAAATATTTTATTTAAAGAACGGAGGTTTAGGGTTTAGGGTTTAGGGTTTTGAGGCTCTTTGTAGCAGCTGCTGGTTTAAAGGCTAGGGTTTAGCGATTAGGCTTTAGGGTTTAGAGGGTCCAGTTTGGGGCTGCATGCAGAGCTGCTTGCTTGTCTGCGGTCTAGGGTTTAGGGTTTAGGGTTTAGGGTTTAGGGTTTCGCAGTAGAGTTTCCGTGCATCCACGAGCGAACGAGCCTCAGTTCGAGAGTCCCGGAGTGCAAAACCTTAAACCCTAGCCTGCAGCTCTAAACCCTAAACCCTAAACCCTAAACCCTAAACCCTTGATGCTGGAATGTCCCTGGCCGCCAACTCCGTGAGGGGCCCCACAAAGCCCCCAGCCAAAGGCAGCTTCCCCTTAGACCGGGACCACCGCTGCAGCGCGGAGCAGCACCGCTACCTGCGCTGCCTCACGCAGCAGCAGCAGCAGCAGCAGCAGCAGCAGCAGCAGCAGCAGCAGCAGCAGCAGCAGCAGCAGTTTGAGGCGTACGACCACCTGCCGTGCCGCGAGCTGGCGAAGGCCTTTCTCAAGTGCCGCATGGACACCAATTTGATGCAGCAGGAGGACTTCGAGCAGCTCGGCTTTGCTGCTTCCCCTCAAGCAGCAGCAGCAGCAGCAGCAGCAGCAGGTGCAGCAGCAGCAGGTGCAGCAGCAGCAGGGCCAGCAGGGGCTGCAGCAGTCGACGGCCTGGCAGGAACAGCCGCCTCGCCCGAACGCGGCGCAGCCCCAACTGCAGCAGCAGCAGCAGCAGCGCCAGCAGCAGCAGCAGCAGCAGCAGCAGCAGCACCAGCAGCAGCAGCAGCAGCAGCAGCAGCAGCAGCAAAGTCAAAAGAAGACACAGGCTACCTGGCAGGCATTTCCGCGCTGCAGCCATATACTAACAGGGGCTTCTTTGGGCGAGTTGTGGCTCGCTTTAGTTGGCCGAAGCAGTTTCTGCAGCCTTTCTTTTCCCGCAGCAGCAGCAGCAGCAGCAGCAGCAGCAGCAGCAGGAAGGGGATGCAGCTGTTGCCTTCGGAGCCGAGTGACGCGGGAAGCAGCAGCAGCAGCAACAGCAGCAGCAGCAGCGGGAGGACCAGCGTGGGCTTCGATAGACTCGACCACTACCCAGATAGCAGCAGCAACAGCAGCAGGAGCAGCAGCAGCAGCAGCGACTCCGCAGCAGCAGTTTGAGGGGAGCAGCAGCAGCAGCCGCAGCAGCCTCCAGCTCTGCGCTGTTCTATTTGGGACAGCTGCGAGCAGCAAAGCAGCAGCAGCACAGCAGCAGCAGCTGCTGCAGCTGCTAACAAAACAATAGCCAGTGCTGCGCCTGCAGCAGCAGCAAATAATGGAGCAGCCGCCTCAGCAGCAGCAGCAGCAGCAGCTGCTGCTGCTGCTGCTACTGTTGCAGCGCCACCAGCTGCTGCAGCTTCACCAGCAGCAGCGGCAAAAGGGGCAGCTGCTGCAGTCACAGCAGCAGCAGCAGTAAGGGCAGCAAGAGAGGCAGCTGCAATTATGCAGCAGCAGCAGCAGCAGCAGCAGCAGCGCAACAATGCCTCCGTTCTGTACCAGAGATTTTTTGTGTCTTTAGCCACAGCTAGCTGTGGCTAGCTGTGGCTAGCTGTGGCTAGCTGTGGCTAGCTGTGGCTAGCTGGGGCTAGCTGGGGCTAGACGTGGCTAGCTGTAGCTAGCTGTAGCTAGCTGCGGCTGCTCCAAACTGTGTCCAGCCAGCCGAGTGAAGCAGCCAAAGTTTGCTGCAGCTAGCTGCAATAATATGCACTTAACTGCAGCTAGCTAGCATCCCTTGTGGTGTGTTAGGGGTGGCGGCGCTGACTTGGCTAGCTATGGCTAGCTGTGGCTAGCTGTAGCTAGCTGTGGCTAGCTGTGGCTAGCTGTAGCTAGCTGTGGCTAGCTGTGGCTGGCCCTAGCTAGCTGTGGCTAGCTGCAGCTAGCTGTGACTGGCCTTGGCTAGCTGCAGAGCAGCACTATTTGAAGGAGTGCAGACTAACACTGTGTTAAGACATGCCTGCAGTTTAGGGTTTAGGGTTTAGGGTTTAGGGTTTAGGGTTTAGGGTTTAGGAGATGCTGTTCCTACTTTTCCGCACATCTTGGGCATAGGCAAGCCGGTGTTAAACTTAAACTTAGGGTTTGGAGCGTAGGGCTAGGGTTTAGAGCTTAGGGTTTGATGTCTACAACTTAGGGTTTAGGGTTTAGGGTTTAGGGTTTACGGTGCTCCGTGAACCTACGAAGACCACAGGGGCCCCCAGGAGCCCCCAGGGGCCCCCCTTGAGGCCCTGAAAGTGCCATTTGTTTTAAATTCCAAACATAAAAACAAAAGTGACAAAAAAGTTCCATTTTAAATATATTTGGAGGGCAATGGGGCCCCTAGGGGGCCCCCTGGGGGCCCCCGTGGGGGCCCCCCCGGGGCCCCCAAGACGCGAGCCTCTCAGCAGCAGCAGCAGCAGCAGCAGCAGCAGCAGCAGCAGCAGATAACTTACAGCAAGACGTTTTGCTTCAGAGGCGCAAAATGGGGATAGCTGTACCCTCTTTAGAGGGGACCATTACGCGCATTCGGTTGGATGGTGAGCTGCTGCTGCTGCTGCTGCTGCTGCTGCTGCTGCTGCTTGAATGGCCTTGTCTTTGTGCGGCTGCTTGAGGGTTTAGGGTTTGGCGTCTAGGGTTTAGGGTTTCTGCTGTTTGCTGCGCAGCGGCGGAGAAGCACCTGCCGCCGGCGGTGCTGCAGCTGCTGCTGCTAGGCCGCGAGCCAGCTGCAGCCGACTCCCCAGCAGCAGCAGCAGCAGCAGCACCAGCAGCAGCAGCAGCAGCAGCAGCAGAAGCAGCATTTAGTGTGGGGGCTTTTGTAAGACAAGTCAGCGGCGAAGGCCCTGACGCTCTGGGGCAGCGGCTGCAGCAGCTCGAGGAAGCAGTTGCTGCTCTAGATGGCCGCATCCGCAGCGAGGTAAACCCTAAACCCTAAACCCTAAACCCTAAACCCTAGGCCGTAAACCCTAGATCGTGGCTTCGTTGCCCAGGGGCCCACTGCTGCTGCTGCTGCGCCGGAGATGCGCCCAGACGCAGCAACGGCAGATCTGCAACACCATGGCCTGAACTTTGCTGCTGCTGCTGCTGCTGCTTTGGATGCTGCTGCTGCTGCTGCTGCTGTGGACGCTGCTGCTGCTGCTGCAGCTCTCTGCCCATCTCGGGTCGCTTATGCCAGGGGTCGCCTACTTCGCAGAGCTACTGGGGCCCAGCAGCAGCAGCAGCAGCAGCAGCGGCAGCAGCAGCAGCAGCAGCAGCAGCAGCACCAGCAACAGCAACAGCAGCACCAGAGGCTGCTCATTTCAGGAAAGCACGGGCGAAGAAGGCGCCGGGTTGGGCTCCAAGAGCAGCAGCAGCAGCAGCAGCAGCAGCAGCAGCAGCAGCAGCACCAGTGCCGCTGCTGCTGCTGCAGAGGATGGTGGCACTAGCTGCTGCACGCAGCAGCTGCAGCAGCAGGTCAGCAGCATATCGCAGAAGGTGCAGCAGCTGCAGGACTTAACGCAGCAGAAGGCAACAGAACTTGAAGCTGCTGTGGACGAGGCAGACAGGTTTGCTGCTGCTGCTGCTGCTGTTGCTGCTGTTGCTGCTGTTGCTGTTTGTGCTGCTGTTTGCGTTGCTCCTTCTGCTGCTGTTGCTGAGGCTTTTGCTGCTGCTTCTGCTGCTGCTGTTCCTGCTGCTGTAGCTGCCAGGAAGCGTGAGACACACCGCATTGCCAGGATGCACAGCCTGCTGCTGCAGCAAACACTTTGTCTTGCTGCTGCTGCTGCTGCTGCTGCTGCTGCTGCTTCCGCTGCTGCTGCTGTTGCCATATCGCCTATGCTTTTCCGGTGGCTTTGCTGTTGCTGCTGCTGCTGCTGCTGCCGTGACACCTGTGCTGCTCCTGGGACTCTGTCGCTGCTGCTGCTGCTGCTGCTGCTTTTCCTGCTGCGGCTACTGCTGCTGCTGCTGCTGCTGCTGCTGCTGCTGCAGGTTGCTGGATGCTGAAGAGGTGGTGTCTCTCGCGCTGCACTTCTTACAATGCCTCAAAAAGCTTAACGCAGAAACGGCGCACCATAAGAAGGCCGACTACTTAGTCCGGGTAAACCCTAAACCCTAAACCCTAAACCCTAAACCCTAAACCCTAATTTCCAAACCCTAAACCCTAAGCCCCCCAAACCCTGTTTAGTAAACCCCTACAGCCACTTGCACGCGGTGCATCGACTCTCTGTCGTTTTTGCAGCTGGAGGCCATGGCAGCAGAGGAGGATAGCAGCAGCAACAGCAGCAGCAGCAGCAGCAGCGGCAGCAGCAGCAGCAGCAGCAGCAGCAGCAGCGCGTTAAAGGGGGGCCCCGCTCTCCACAAGCTAAAATGCATGCAGCCGGCGCTGCAGCTGATGAGGAAATTAGGCAAAGAGATACGCAGCAAACCGAAGCTCTTGCTGCAGGAGTCGCTGCAGCAGCAGGTAGGTTGCTGCACAGCAGCAGCAGCTGCTGCTGCAGCTGCTGCAGCAGCTGCTGCAGCTGGGATTGCTGCTGCAGCAGGTATGGGGGAAACAAAGAAGCAAGCTGCAGCACAGCAGCGCCAAGAAGAGTGCAGTAGCAGCATCTAGATTTAACTGCAGCAGCTTCCGCAGCAGCAGCCGGAAGTGATGGTCTGCTGCTGCTGCTGCTGCTGCTGCTGCTGCTGCTGCTGCTGCGTTTGCGGCTCCTTGCAGGACGTGCTGGGCGTGGCCGACAACCTCAAGTGTCTTTTCGCGCTGCAGCAGCCGCAGCAGGCGCTGGAAGCTGTGCTGCAGCAGCTAGCAGCAGCAGCATGCCAGGCCTTGCCTGCTGAGGCGCTGCGGTCTGCTGCTGCTGCTGCTGTCGCTCCCAACACTGCAGCAGCAGCGGGAACGGAGCAGCAGCTCGACCCCGCAGCAGCCGCTGCGGCTTCGTACTGTGAGCCTCTCTTCAGCAGCAGCAGCAGCAGCAGCAGCAGCAGCAGCAGCAGCAGCATCTCCTTGGTTTGCTGCACTCCATTTCAGCAGCAAGTCGCAGCATGGGCAGTCCAGATGCTTACCTCCTTAGAAGAGAAGTCGCGTCAGGCCTTTCTGCTGGATCAAGTGAGTAGTTGCTGCTGCTGCTGCTGCTGCTGCTGCTTCTGCTGCTGCTGCTGCTGCTGTCAAAGCTGCTGCAGCTGTTGTTATGCCATCAAAGGCGCCTCAAGCGCGTTCTGCCGCTGCTGCTGCGCAGCTGGCCCGTTCGTTGTTGCTGCTGCTAGTGCAGGACCCTCTGCTGCTGTGCTGCTGCTGCTGCTGCTGCTGCTGCTGCTGCTGCAGGTGCTGCAAAGCCCCGAAGCCTCCCCATTTCTAGACTTGACAATGGGAGAATGGCTGCAGGAAAAAGGGTTTGTGTCTTCTGTGGCAGAAGAGCTGCTGCGCAAGGTGTCTGTACACCTCAAGAGCTGCTGCAGGCAGCTGACAGCCCGCAGCAGGCCGCTGCAGCAGCTGCTGCAGCTGCTGCAGCAGCAGCACGCGGACCCGCAGCAGCTGGCGCAGCAGAGATCCGCGGCGCGTTTGCTGCTGCAGCAGCAAAATGTAGACGAGGCTGCTGCGTGGTGCATGGTAGACTGCACCCCGCTGCTGCTGCTGCTGCTGCGGGCCTTTGTGCTGCGGTGGAGAAAAGCAGCAGCAGCAGGAGCTCCCTTGCCGCCTTTCTGTGTGTCTCTGGTTTGCTGCGGACGCCTGTGCTTTTGCTGCTCTTGCTGCCGGTGCTGCAGCTGCTGCTGCGATAGCTGCTGCTGTCGTCACTTCCTTTTGTTGCTGCCGTTGCTGCTGCTGCTGTTGTTGCCTCGTCGTCCTGCTGAGGTTGCTGCTGCAGCTGCTGCTGCCGCCGCTTCGATTTGCTGCTGTTGCTGCCGCTGCTGTTGCTGCTGCTTTTGCGCGTCGGACGAATCCGCAGCCAAACGCATGTGCGCAAACCGTTTTTTGCTGCTGCTGCTGCTGTTGCTGCTGCTGCTGCTGCTGCTGCTGCAGCTAACGCTCAGGAGACGCAGCTGATGGCGAGTTTGGGGGAGCTTCTTGCGGTGTACAGACAGCGCATCTGCAGCGTCCACGAGGAGATGCTGCAGCTGCTGTTTTCTGCGGAGTTGCTGCAGCAGGCCGAGCATGAGCAGCAGCAGCACGCGTCTCAGAGCAGCAGCAGCATGCTGCAGAAGATACGCAGCAGCAGCAGCAGCAGCGGCAGTGCCGTTCTGCCCACAGCAGGAGACCTCCGGGCCTTCTTGCGGCAGCTGCTGCAGCATCTTGCTGCTTCCACGGTGGCAGGGGAGCCACTGCTTCAGGAGGTCCTTTTGCCTTTTGTTGCTGCTGGTTCTGCTGCTGCTGCAGCTGCTGCTGCTGCTGCTGCAGTGGCTGCTGCACTAGTTGCCGCTCGTTGCTGCCGCCTGCGGCTGACCACCTGTGGGCGCATGCACTTGCTGCAGCAATCGCCCCGCTGAGATTCTGCTGGGTCTGTGCCTTGCTGCTGCTGCTGCTGTCGCTGCTGCTGCTGTTGCTGCTGCTGCTGTTGCTGCTGCTGCTGTTGCTGCTGCTGCTGCTGCAGGCATCAGCTGCTTGCGATCGCTCCCTTTCTTTGTTCATGTGGCTCTGCGCCCTCCAAATTCCTCCAGCAGCAGCAGATCCGCCGTCTCTGCTGGACGACACAGTGCAGAACAGTGTGAGGAGTGCAGCAGCAGCAGCAGCAGCAGCGGCAGCAGCAGAAAGTAGTGGCAGCAGAAGCAGCAGCAGTAGACGCAGCAGCAGCACAAGCAGCAGCGTACCCTTCTGCTTTGTCTCGCTTGCTGTACTCTTCGATATGCTGCTGTGCATTCTCACGGGCTGTGTGGCTGCTTATCTTCTGCTGCTGCTGCTGCTGCTGCTGCTGCTTTTCTCGGCGCAGCGGAGCTCTGCTGCAGCCCGCTTGTGCTTGGCGAAGACCTACAGTCTATTTTCTTTGCTGCTGCAGCGCACAAAACAGGCCGGTGAGCTGCTGTTGCTGCTGCTGCTGCTGCTGCTGTTCTTTAGATTTCCTTCATTCCTTCCTGCTGCTGTTGTGGGAGCAGCAGCAGCAACAGCAGCTCGCGCTGCTTCTGCTTGCTTGGGGTGTATGTACAGCGCAGAAGGGCCCAACCACCCCCGAAGGAGCAGCAGGAGCTGCTCTTCAGAGCATAAACGCCTACAAAGAAATGGATGTGATGAAAGTAAGGGTTTAGGGTTTAGGGTTTAGGGTTTAGGGTTTAGGGTTTAGGGTTTAGGGTTCACGGTCCAGGAGTGAGAGCTTCGGCCGAAGTCTCAAGCAGCTCGAAAGGATGCCAGAGGAGGCCTTTGGCTTAAGGATTAGGGTTTAGGGTTTAGGGTTTAGGGTTAAGGGTTTAAGGCTTAGGGTTAAGGGTTTAGGGTTTAGGGTTTGGGACTCTGTGCTGCGGTTCAGAAAGCTCTGATGCAGCGGTGGTTTCTGGGGCCCCCTCTTATACAGATTTACCAGCAGGTGTTTGCTGTGCTGCCGATTGAGGTGCAGCAGCTGCAGCAGCAGCAGCAGCAGCAGCAGCAGCAGCGAGCAGATCTGCGTTGCATGCGCATGTTTGAAAGGGCTGTGATGCAGCTGAAGCAGCAATACCTTTCTTTGCTGCCTCCCCCGCTGAGCGACATCGAGGCAAAAGGCATTTGCGTCCATTTGCTGCAGGTGCTTCTGCTGCTGCTGCTGCTGCTGCTGTTGTTGCTGCTGTTGCTGCTGCTATTGCTGCTGCCGTTGCTGCTGCTTCCGCTGCTGCTGTTGCCACTGCTTTTGGTGCTGCCATTTTCTCGCGATTGCTGGTGCTATTCCGGCTGCTGTTGCTGCTTCTGTTGTTGTTGTTCTTGCTGCTGCTTGCTGCTGCTGCTGCTGCTGCTGCTGCTGCTGCTTCCGCGTGACTTTGCGTCACTTGGGCAGCAGATGCATTGAGCTCCCAGCGCAGAGGCACGCGGGCGCTGCACTGCTGCCCCTGCTGCCCCGCGGCCGCGGCTGAACTCCCGCTGCTGCTGCTGCTGCTGCTGCTGCTGCTGCTGCTGCAGGGGGTGGTTGCTGCAGTGTGTCTCAGTGCTGCGCGGCTCGACAGCCAGCGAGCTTCCTTGGCTTGCTGCTTGGCAGACACCGAAGGCTTTTTGTCAGTGGCTTATCCGCAGCTGCATGTACACCTGAAGAGCCACAGCGAGCTGCTGGGCCGGGCCCGCCGCCTGCTGTGTCTGTCCACCCCCCACCTGCTGGCCGAGCACGCGCTGCTGCTGCAGCAGCAGCAGCAGCAGCAGCAGCAGCAGCAGCAGGGGCAGCAGGGGCAGGGGCAGGGGGGGCTGGGGCAGCGGCACCCGCTGCAGCAGCAGCAGCAGCAGCAGCCGACGTGCGCCGCTGTGCCGCTGCTGCTGGCAGCAATTCATGTGCTGCAGCGAGTGCAGCGCGGCAGCAGCCTCGGGCTGCAGCAGCTCATTGGCTTGAGCGACGAGCAGCTGCTGCTGTCTGCTGTTGCTTACTTGAGGGGCCTCAGAGAGACAATGGAAGAGACAGGAGCCCCTGCTGCTGCTGCTGCTGCTGCTGCTGCTGCTTCTGGAGTCACTGTTTCCGACGCTGCTGCTGTTCCTTTCTCCGCCGTCGTTGCTGCTGCTACCACGGCGCTCAGGGTGGGGTGTACGTACACCATAGACCAGCAGCTGCAGCAGCAGCAGCAGCAGCAGCAGCCCCTCACAGACAAGGAGCAGCTCGTCGCTGCCCTTGGCTTGCTGCAGCATGACGCTGAGAAAGACGGGTTTTAGTTGCTGCTGCACCCGCGCATGCATGCTGCTGGAGCGAGCAGCGTCTTGCTGCAGCTGTTGCTGCTGCGCTGCTGCTGCTGCTGCTGCTGCAGGGTCACTCCTGCTGCGGCGCCCAACCTGCTTGTGCTGCAGTGTACCTGCTGCCGCATTGCTTGTGCTGCTGCTGCTGATTTGGTGCTGCTGCTGTCGAGGAGGCTGCTGCTGCTACTAAAGTCACTCTTGCTGCTGCTGCGGGTGCGACTGTTAACCTCTTTGCTGGTGTTGCAGCAGAGCTGGCCTAGCCGATTCTTTGCTGCTGCTGCTCCAGCAGTTGCTGCAGCCAAGCACAGACACGGCTGCTGCTGCTCCTGCTCGAGCTGAGCTTGCTGCTGCTGGTCACCTGCAGTGTACAGACACCCCAACGCACTTGCTGCTAAACTTGTGGGGGCCTCGAGCCAGCGCCACGCAGGGAGGAAGCGGAGCAGCAGCAGCAGCGGCACCGCAGCAGCAGCAGCAGCAACAGCGTCAACAGCAAGAGGCAGAACTGGCACGCCGTGCAGCTGCAGCGCCAAGACCCTAGCAGCAGCAGCAGCAGCAGCAGCAGCAGCAGCAAGTTAGCACGCCTCTAAAGCCACACCGAAATTTAACTTGAATACTTTTAGTTTTTATTTTTGGAAAGATACAACAAAAGTAAATCTTTGTTGTGCATGCATTTGCTGCTGCGGCGGCTGCGACCATGAGGACCAATGGTCACAGGCTGCAGCCGACACTGCAGCAGGAGCACTGGCAGCAGCAGCAGCTGCAGCTGCTGCTGCTGCTGCTGCTGCTACAAAGTTGAAATTAAGTTTATTAGCAATGAGAGGTTCTCTCTCTGTCTGGTTTTCCTCCCGCCACCCCCGGATAAGCAAGGAGATCAAGGTGACCCTGGAAACCCCAAACCCCAAACCCTAAACCCTAAACCCTAAACCCTTGAACCGCAACAGCTTCAACGCGGATTCATGTGGTTTTGCTAAAAAGAGTCTTTTCTTTCCCGTGGGGCGGCGGGGCACTCATAATGGGCAGCAGCTTATGGTATCCGGCGCCCAGTTTCCCGCAGCAGCAGCAGCAGCTGGTGCTGCTGCTGCTGCTGCTGCGATTCTTGCTGCTGCTGCGATTGTTGCTGCTGCTGCTGCCGTTTTTCTGCAGGCGGCCTTCCCTAAGGTGCACTGGCAGCAGCACGGCAGCCATGCTTCCCCCTGGGATGTCCTTTTTGCCCCTGTGAGCTGCTGCTGTAGTGTCTTCGCTGCACCCGGATGACCTGCTGCTGCTGCTGCTGCTGCTGCGGTTGCGGCCTTTACTGCTCTTGCTGCTGCTGCTGTTGCAGCAGCTGCTGCTGCTGCAGCTGCTAGAGCTGCGGGTGCAGCCTTCACTGCCCTTGCTGCTGCTGCTGCAGCTGCTGCTGTTGCTGCTGCTGCGGTTGCAGCCTTCACTGTTCTTGCTGCTACTTTTGCTGCTCCACTTGCTGCTGCTGCAACTGCTGCTGCAGCTGCTGCTGTGTCTGTCAACATGCGCCTCAGGTGGGCCCTTTTCATGTAGGTTTGCTTCTGCGGTGCCGCCTGTTGCTGCTCTTCGTGCTGCACATACCCGTGGTGGTCTCGCTGCTGCTTCTGCTGCTGCTGCTGCTGCTGCTGTTGTTGCTATTGTTGCTGTCGCTGCTGCTGACAGTGGTTGCTGCTGCTGCTCTTGCTGCAGCGGGTGCTGGCCGTGCGCTTCCTGAGACACGCAGATTGCCTGGATGCTTCTCTCCCACCTTCAGTCCTTTTGCTGCTGCAGCCAGAACAGCAGCAGCAGCAGCAGCAGCAAGATCAGCAGCAGCAGCAGCAGCAGGGCGGCGGACCGCAACTGCAGTCTTTCAACTCTGCGAAGGATGAGAGCCCAAAGGCCGCAAGTGCAGCAACGCAGCTGGAAGCTACAATGAGTAATGCTGCTGCTGCTGCTGCTGCTGCTGCTGCTGCTGCAGTGCCCCCTTCTGCGCGCTACATTGTTTACCAGGCCCTCCCACTTGTTTTTCAGCGCTTTCAGCTGCAGGTGGTGCGGCAAGTTATGCCGCTGCTGCTGCTGCCATTGCTGTTGCTGTTGCTGCTGCTGCTGCTGCTGCTGCCATTGCTGTTGCTGTTGCTGCTGCTGCTGCTGCTGCTGATATTGCTGCTGCTGCGGTGGCGTCTGATGCCCTTGCTGCATCATCTCTGCTGCTGACGCTACGGCAGTGGGCTAAAGACTGACCCTTCTGCTGCTGCTTCTGGTGCTGCTGCTGCTACTGCTGCTACTGCTGATGCTGCTGCTGCTGCTCTTGCTGCTGCTGCTGCTGCTGCTGCTGCTCTAGATTTCTGCGCTCCCACGGCAGTGGAGCAGCAGGCCTCCCGAAGTTCTCCCGTTGGCCCCTGAGGACTCACTGACCGACTTGTTGCTACAAATCGTCAAGGCATGAGCTGCTGCTGCTGCTGCTGCTTTTGCTGCTGTTGCTGTTGCTGTTGCTGCTGCTGCATCACGCCGTAGTCGAGCTGTGGCTGCTGCTGCTTCTGCGTGCTCAAGTACAGGCCCTGGCTGACAAGAAGGCGCAGGCTTTCAGCTTCTTTGCTGCTGCTACTGCTTTCAGTTTCTATTTGCTTTTGCTGCTGCTGCTGTTGCTGCTGCTGCTGCTGTTGCTGCCACCGCAGGAGCACGAAGAGGTTGAGTTGCTGCCGTCTTTGCAGCAGCTACTGGAGAGAAGCCACAGCGCAGCAGCAGCAGCAGCAAAGCAGCAGCAGCTGGAGGCCACACGCCTTGAACTGCAGCAGCTGTCTCAAGGCGAAGCCTCCGAGGCTGGCTCAAGCCGTGAGTCTGCCGCTGCTGCTGCCGCTGCTGCTGCTGCTGCTGCTGCTGCTGCTGCTGCTGCTGTTGCCGCTCTCATTGCCGCTGCGGCTGTTTCTGCTGCACCGGCGCGTGTTGCTGTTAACCACGCATTCGCTGCTGCTGCTACGCCTTTTTTGCTTCCGCTGCTGCTGCTGCTGTTGGGGCTTGCATGTTGCTGCTGCTGCTGTGACGGCTGGTGTTCAGCGAGACTCTTACGACGCTAGACTTCATTGAGGTTTAGGGTTTAGGGTTTAGGGTTTAGGGTTTAGGGTTTACGGCTGCGGATGAAGGGCGCTGTATGCATGCGCAGCAGCAAGCCAGGAAGCCTCTAAAGAAACAGATGAGAGGCAAGACAGAGAAGCAGCTGCTGCAGCAACGCCAACAGCATCAGCAGCAGCAGCAGCAGCATCCAGTGCAGCACCAACTGCAACACCTGCAGCAGCGCTGGCAGCAGCATCTTCAGCTGCTAACACTCCACCAGCATCTAGAGAATGCACCCCGGAAACAATTAGCAGCAGCAGCAGCAGCAGCAGCAGGCAGAACAGTCCCGGGCCAGAGGCAGAGGCAGCAACAGCAGCTGCCGCAGCAGCAACAGCAGCAACAGCAGCAGCAGCAGCGGTACAACAGGAGCTCCAAATTCCTCGCTCTCTCTCTGAATGCAGCCAGCTATCATGTAATGAGCAACAGCAGCAGCAACAGCAGCGGCAGCAGCACACAATCGATGAGAGCTTAGAGCAGCAGCAGCAGCAGCAGCAGCAGCAGCAGCGCAAGCAGCAAGAGTGTTTAGAGCAACAGGAGCAGCAGTGCAGGGCCCAGGCTCGATGCCAAGTGTATAGGCTACGCATTCAGCAGCAGCAGCAGCAGCAACAGCAACAGCGACAGCAGCAACAACAGCAACAGCAGCAGCAACGCCATGAGCAACAAAGACTGCAGCGGCAACAGCAGCGACGTCACCCTCTTGGTATCGAGCCAAGGAGTAGAAGCAGCGCTTTGAGTGAAAGCAGCAGCAGCAGCAGCAGCAGCAGCAGCAGCAGCAGCAGCAGCAGCAGCAGCAGCAGCAGCAGCAGCATCTTTTTGTAGCTCGCTTCTGCCCAACGGAGACAAGCCTTGGTTGCTGCAGCAAGACGAGTTGCAGCAGTGGAGGCCAGAAGTGGTGGCAGCAGCAACAGCAGCACGGATGACAGATTCAGAGCAGCAGCAGCAGCAGCAGCAGCAGCAGCCACAGCAGGAACAGCAGCAATATCAAAGGGGGAGGCGGCTGCACGGGCAGCAACAAGAGCAGCAGCAGCAGCAACAGCAGCAACAGCGGATCCTCCGGCTTCAACAGAAACCCCGTTTGCTGCTTTTGCAGGGACAAGTTCTAGAAGAGGAAGAATTGCTGCTGCAGCACGAGCGTCTGCTGCAGCAAGAGCGAGAGCAAGCGCAGCAGGAGGCCCTGCTTCAGCAGCAGCAGCAGCAGCAACAAGCGTTGCTGCTGCAAGAAGAGCAGCAGCAACTGCTGTACCAGCAAGAAGCGGAGCTGCTGCTGCAGCAACGCCCGAGAGTCGAAGATCTGGAAGGAACTTACTTTTTGCATCAGCAGCAGCAGATGCTGCAGCAGCAGCAGCAGCAACTGCTGCAGCAGCCGCATGAGGAGGAGCAGCAGCATGAATATGAGGCGAGTGCACAAAAGGAAGCTTCTTGGCATAGGCACGCAGCAAGGAGGTGTCAGCAGCAGCAGCAGCAGCAGCAGCAGCGGCAGCAGTTCCCACCAGAGTATGGACGCCGGCGGCAGCAGCAGCTGTTTCTCAGGGCGGAGCAACAGCAGCAGCAGCAGCAGCAGCAGCAGCAGCAGTATAGCCACCGACAAGCTGGGATTTATCACAGAGGAGTTGGACTGCAGCGGGAGAAGGAGCAGCAGCAGAGCAGGCAGCAGCAACGTGAGCAGCAGCAGCAGCAGCAGCAGTACCGACGGTACTTCACAGAACCGCGAGTGCAGCAGCAGCAGCAGCAGCAGCAAGAGCAGCAGCAACACAAAAAGCTGCAGAAGGCGTCGCGCCTCAAAGCCCCAAGCCCCTCTACGTGGGATCAGCTGAATCCCCTGCAGCAGGAGCAGATGCAGCAGCAGCAAATGCAGCAGCAGCAGATGCAGCAGCTGCTGCAGCAACAGCGACAACGGGAATTGCAGCTGCGAGCAGAACAAGAAGAAGTAATGAGGCAGCAACAGCAAGAAATGCTGCTGCACGAAGAAGCTGCAGCAGCGCAGCAGCAGTGGCACCAACAAGGGGAAAGGCTGCTGCTAGAAGCAGCAGCAGCAGCTAAACAAAAGCGGCAGCAGCAGCAGCAGCAGCAGCAAGAAGCACAATTGTTTAGTGACAGTGCTTTCCTGCGGCGGCATCGAGAGGCCTTCGGACACTTCAAACACGGGGTGGAGCAGCAGCAACAGCAGCAGCAGCAACGGCAGCAACAGCAGCAGCAGCAGCAGCAGCAGCAGCACCAACAGTATATAAGAAAGCCGCAGCGCATCCACAGAAGCGCACACTGCAACAAGTCCAGGCAGCTGCAGCAGCCGCGGCTGCACCCCAGCTAGCCACCTGTACTGAAAATAGCAGCAGAAGCAGCAGCAGCAACAGCAGCAGCAGCAGCAGCAGCAGCAGCAGCAAGAGCACCCAAGATACGAGGTCGGCAGCTGTGACGGCAGAACTTCACAGAGCAGCAAGTGCAGCAGCAGCAGCAGCAGCAGTGCAGCTAGCCAAACTAGGCCTCGCTAGCTAGCGGCAGCTAGCTAGCGCCACTGTGCCAGCCCAGCCACTGATAGCAGCTAGCTAGCTGCGAGCGGCAGCAGCAGCTTGCTGCGGCTAGTCCGGGCAGCTAGCTAGCCACGTTCTGCTGGGGAGGCTCCGTGCTGCTGCTTCTGCTGCTGCTGCTGCTTCTGCTGCTGCTGCTGCTTTTGAGGTTACTGAGTGTTTAAGGACGGAAGGCAGCAAGGCCTCTGGGACCGTGCCGCATTGGGAGCAGCAGCAGCAGCAGCAGCAGTTGCAGCAGCAGCGACAGCAGCAATAACAAAAGCAGTGGCAGCAGGAGGGAGCTAAGATGAGAGGCTTGTGTGGCCCTTGCTCAGCCTCTGTCGCTTGCGCGGCCAGTCCTTAACTAGCTAGCTAGCTAGCTAGCTAGCTAGCTAGCTAGCTAGCTGGCCAGCTCGCCAGAGAGCTACCTATTTCACCTATCGCTAGCTAGCTAGGCGCCTCGCTCCTAGCTGGCTAGCTGGCTAGCTGGCTAGCTGGCTAGCTAGCTAGCCAGCCATAGAAGTGGGCGCAGGGGAAGGCGGGTTGCGTCATCTGTTCATAACTTGAGCGTCACAGTCTATTCTAATGCTAAATTCGGCTCTGCTGCTGCTGCTGCTGTTGCTGCTGCTGGGGCTGCTGCTCGCGTTTCCACTACTGTTGTTGCTGCTGCTGTTGTGTGTAGCATTTACTCCTGAGTCTGCGTATCGAAAGTGAGGACGCACAAGATGTTCTTTTAGTCTTTAATTGAAAGATAAATCTAATTAATTAATTAAAATAGGAACATAAAAACCAGGAAATAATCCTGAGTCCTGAGTGTGGCTGGAGCCGCCGAGCCTGCGGAGGCTGAGGTGTACATACACCCTGTCAGTGCGCCCGGCAAAGGCTTTCTGCGCTGCCTCGCCCATCAGATAAAGGCATTTCAAGTGTTGTGAGAGCAGCAGCAGCAGCAGAAGCTGCTGCAGGTGCATGTGGATGGGAGCAGCGGCAGCAGCAGCAGTAGCAGCAGCGGAAGCAGAAGAGAGCAACGCCGACAGCAGCAGCAGCAGCAACAGAAAAGGCCGGGATCTTCCGGATTGCTGCAGTTAAAGCATGTCAGCCAGAGCCTAACCCATAGCTGTTTTATTTCAGCCAAAGACACTTCCCATTCAGCAGCAGCAGCAGCAAGAACAGCAGCAGCAGGTCACCGACGACGGGGCTCCAGCGAGCAGCTGCAGCAGCAGCAGCAGCAGCTCGCCTGCTGCAATTAGAAAAACACTGTTTTCATTTTCTAAATATAATTCTGGTTTAGGGCCTGGGGCCCCGCTCCCCAGACACAGCCAAGTTCAGAAGACACCTCAGGGTCACCTGCAACAGCCCTTGCTGCTGCTCAGGCTGCTGCTGCAGCCTCTGCTGCTGCTGCTGCTGCTGCTCCTTGTGCTGCTGCTGCGCTGCAGCGTTTAGCATTTATTGACCCACGCATGATGTGCCGTTGCAGGGCGAGCTCGTCGCCCGTGGACTGCGGCCTGCAGTAACAGCAGCGCAGCAACGGAGAAGCAGCAGCAGCAGCAGCAGCAGCAGCAGCAGCAGCACAAAGTAGTGGCACTTTGGCTGGTAGCTCTGAACGTATTTAGCAGCTAGAGTATAGGGGTGGCCCACTGGCTGCAAGGACTGCAGCGGCTGCGCACCGCCTGCTGCAGCAACGGCAGTGGCAAACAGCAGCAGCAGCAGCAGCAGCAGCACCAGCAGTAAACAGCTGCTGCAGCAGCACGCAGACTTTAGCTGCAGCGTTTGGCTTCAATGAAATGGCACTGAAGGCGACGTAGACTTGCTGCTGTGGGTGTAGTTGTTGCTGCCACTGGTGTTTCCGCTGCTGCTGCTGCTGCTGCAGTGTCTTGGGTACTGCTGCTGTCTTTGCTGCTGCTACAGTGACCTTTGCTGCTGCTTCTGCTGCTGCTGCTGCTGCTGCTGCTGCTGCTGCTGTAGCCATGGACAGTGAAGGAGAATTTTCAGAGGCAGCAGGGACACCTTACTTCCGCTCCGCCTCCAGTGCAGTTCCTCAGCAAAGCAGCTACGCTGAAGACAAGCCTGCTGCTGCTGCTGCTTCTGCTGCTGCTGCTGTTCCCACTTTACGGCATTTGCCAGAAGGGACAGCCGCAGCAGCAGCAGCAGCAGCAGCAGCAGCAAATCCAACAAACCAAGACGCTGCACACGAGAGCAGCCTCACAAGCTCTGTCGGTGTGCTGCAGCGAATGCAGCCGACCACCTCGCAGACGCGGCTGGCTGCTGCTGCCGCTGCTGCTGCAGCAGCAGCAGCTGCTGCTGCTGCTGATGCAGAGCTGCAGCACAGCTTCACGCAGCTTTCTGAAGGGGAGGTGCGGCCCCTCGCGCTGGGAGCTGGGCAGCAGCAAACGGAACCGATGCTGTGGACTGTAGTGACACCCCCCATTTCCGGCAGCAGCAGCTACTTGCCTCAGCAGCAGCAGCAGCAGCAGCAGCAGCAGCAGCAGCAGCAGCAGCAGCAGGAGGCAGACACGCTGCTGAGGCGCGGTGCAGGCACCCCAGTGCTGCCTTCAGAAGGTTCCCAGAAGCTGCAGGAGCAGCCAGAGCAGCTGCTGCTGCAGCAGCTGCAGCAGCAGCTGCACTCGCAAGAAGAAACCTTGCTGCACAAGCTGCAGCAGCAGCAACTGCAGCAACATGAGACGCAGCAGCAGCAGCAGCAACGACTCATGGAACAACAGCTGCAGTGGAAGCATAAGATAGAGGAACAGCAAGAGAAGCAGCAGCAGCAACAACGACAAATGGAACTGCAGCTTCAGAAGCAGCAAGAGATAGAAGAGCAGCAGCTGCAGCAGCTGCAGCAGCTCGAGCAGCAATTGATGCTGGAGAAGCAGAAGCGGGAAGGGCAGCAGCAAGAGCAGCAGCAATGGCAGCAGGCATACGCAACAAAGCTTCAGCAGCAGCAGCAGCTGGTGATGGACTCTCAGCAGCAGCAGAAAACATGGCAGCTGCAGCAGCAAGAGCAGTTGCTGCACTTAACGCGGCAGCAGGAGGAACAGCTGCGGCTGCAGCAGCAGCAGCACGAGCACCTTCTGCAGCAGAAGCTGCAGGAGCAGCTGCAGCAACAGCACGGCCAACACGAGCAGCAGCTGCACCATTTGCAGCAGCAGCAGGAACAGATTATGAAGCAGCAACTTCTGCTAGAGCAGCTGCTGCAGGAAGTGGACCGCACTCAACTTCAGCAGCAGCAAACAGCGCGACAACAGCAGCAGCAGCAGCAACAGCAGCGTGAACTGCAGCAGCAGATAGAGCAGCAGCAGCAGCAGCTATTGGAATCTTCTCAAGAGCATGAGAATCCGCCGCTGGACAGCTTTAGTGGTGTCTCGGGCGTTGCTGCTGCAGCGCTGCTACAGCAGCAGCAGCCACAGGGGCAGCAGCAGCAGCAGCAGCAGCAGCAGCAGCAAGCGCTGCAGCAACAGCAGCAGCAATTTTCTTTCTTCAGTCCCCGCCGATCCTTTACATTCCCACTAAGCAACAACACAAACTGGCAGCAGCAAGAGCCCCAAAGGAACTTGTCATTTCCGCTGTCGCATGCTGCTGCTGCTGCTGCTGCTGCTGCTGCACCTCCTGCTGCAGCTTCTCCTCTCCAGAACGAAGTCTGCTGCTGCGAACCTCCTCCTGCTGCTGACACACGAATCGCACCTGCAGGGGAGGCAGCAGCAGCAGCAGGAACAGCAGCAGCAGCAGCAGCAGCTGGTGCCCACACAGCAATCCAGGAAGCCGAAGCAGGTGCTGCAGCGGAGGCGACAGGCGCAGGAATCTTAAAGGGACTGCAGCAGCAGCAGCAGCAGCAGCAGCAGCAGCAGCTGCCACTGCAGCATACCAGAGAGCAAATAGAGGCAAAACTCTCGCAGCGCGAGCTGCAGCAGCAGCTGCACCTGACGAAGCTGCCTGAAGCCCATTCGTGCGACTTGCTGCAGCCACAAAACGAGTTACTGCTGACCCCCCGTGCTGCTGCTGCTGCTCTGCTGCAGCACCGCAGCAACACTTTTGAAACAGGCGTGTTTGCAGCGAAGCGGCGCCTGCTGCAGCAGCAGCAGCAGGCCGGTTTGCTGCAGCAGCTGCAGCACCAGTGGGCGCAGGAGGCGGGGGCCCATCAGGGAGAGGAGCTGCTGCTGCAGCACAAAGCAGCAGAGCAGCAAATGATCCTGCAGCAAGAGCAAGCTTCAAGGCAGCTCATGCTGCAGCAAGAAGCAATGGAGCAGCAGCTGCAGCTGCGGCAGGCAGAAGCAGAACAGCGGCACCTGGAAATGCTGCAGCGGTGCGAATCTTTGCAGCAGCAAGCGCTACAGCAACAGCAGCAGCAGCAACAAATGCTGCAGCAAGAGCATGCACTGCAGCAGCAGCAGGCAGGGTCTTACATTGACCAGCAACAGCCACAGCGGACACAGCGCAGCCACAGCGGCCTGCTGCTGCAGCAGCAGCAGGAAGGCATAGTGCAGCTGCCGGCCGATAGCCAAGTGCAGCAGCAGCAGCAGAATGAACTGCTGCTGGACCAGCAGCAGCAGCAGCAGCAGTTCCTGCTGCAGCGAGCGGACGGGCAGCTGGTGCAGTTTCCTTTGTGTGATGAGCATGAGCAAATTGCGGCATCACTGCAGCAGCAGCAAGCGCTGCAGCAGCAGCAGCTGCTACAGCACCACCAAATGCAGGCCCTGCAGCAACAGCAAGAATGGCAGCAGAAGCAAATGCTGCAGCTACAGCAGCAGCAGCAGCAGCGGCGCAGTCCGCTGCTCTCGCCTAGAAAACTTCAGCAGCTTAAACAGCAGCGGCTGCACCACAGACTGCGACAACGGCTGCAGCAGCGGCAGCAGCAGCAGCAAGAGTCTCTGCTGCAGCAGCAGTGGATGATGCTACAGCAGCACCAACAGCAACTGCAGCAGCAGGGGCAGCTGCAGCAACAGCTCTTGCAGCAGCACCTCGACCTCTGTAAAAGAGACCAACTAGAAATGCAGCAGCAGCTAGCTGCAAAAGAGCAGCAATTGCTGCAGCAGCAAATGCTGCTGCTCAGCCTCCAAGAGCAGCAGCACCCGCACAAGGGAACCGCTCAAGCGCTGCAGCAACAACAACAGCAGCATGAGCAACAGCAGCAACAAAAGGGGAAGCAGAAGGAGGCGCCGCACGCACAGCAGCAGCAGCAGCAGCAGCAGCAGCAGCAGCAAATCGAGGCGTCTTCTGCTAGCCACGGCAATCTCTACAGCCAGGGCCTTCCTGCGCAGCAGCAGCAACACGAGACGCAGAAGGAAGAAAAAAGCCAGCAGCAGCAGCAGCAGCAGCAGCGGCAGCAGCGGACAGGGCAGCACTTCTCACAAAGGCAGCAGCAAGAGCTGCATGCAAACCAGCCACTGCTGCAGCAGCAAGATGACCCCACAAAAGGAACTCTAGAAGGCTACTGCAACAGCGGCAGCAGCAGCTGCCTCTTCACAGGCAGCGAGCAGCAGCAGCAGCAGCAGCTGCCGCAGCAAACTCAAAGCGTTTCGTCATTGGCCTCGCTGCAGGAAGAAGAATGCAGCAGCCAGCCAGCAACAAACCAGCAGCAGCAGCAGCAGCAGCAGCAGCAGCAAAAGGGCGCGTGGGTCTGCCGCTGTGGGGCCTTGAATGTCAGTTACGCCGCTGAAGCAGACTGCGTGACAGAGCAGCAAGGGCTGGCAGCAGCTGCTGCTGCTGCTGCCGCTGCTGAAGCCGCAGCAGCAACATGGCAGCCAGCTCAGGAGCTGCCTAAAGGGCCTGCTTGCTGCTTGCTGACTTACCAGCAGCAGCTGCTGCAGCTACAAGCTATGGAATGTGCCCCAGTGGCACCGCTGCAGCAGCTAATGGATGACCACGTGCAGCAGCAGCAGCAGCAGCAGCTGCAGCAGCAACAGATGCTGCAGCAGCAACAACAGCATTTTCATCCCCCTGCTGCAGTGCCTGGCTGCGGCTTCGGGTGCCTGCCGCGCAGCAGCAGCAGCCCAAGAACAGTGCTGCCTCAGCAGCAGCTGCTGCTAAACGCAGCACCAGCAACAACTGCAGCAGCAACGGACAGTGCTGCAGCAGCATGCAGCAGCAGAACTGCAACGCCTAGGCGAGCACACGAGCCAGAGGCAGCAACTGCTGCAGCAACGCCGCGTGCAATGCCAGCAGCAGCAGCAGCAAATGACCGCCCCTGGAGGTGCAGGGGGAACAGCCCCTGCAGCAGCAACTGCAGCAGGCCAGCAGACGAACAGCGGCCGCAGCAGCAGCAGCAGCAGCAACAGCAGCAGCAAGGGCTAGAACAAGTAGCAGCAAACTGCTGCGTCGGTTTTCGCGGAGACGCCGTCAGCAGGAGCGGGCGCTGCAGCAGCTGCGCTGTGTGCTGCAGCAGCAGCATCGGCGAGCTTGAGCAGCACTTGCAGCAGCAGCTGCAGCAGCAGTACCTGCAGCAGCAGCAACTGCACTTGCAGCAACTGCAGCGACAGCTACGCCAGTGGCCGCAGCAGCAGCAGCAGCTCAACGACGGTGGAGGAGAAATCTACCTCCCGATGCAGCAGCAGCAGCAAAGCCGAATGATGCAGCAGCAGCTGCAGCAAACAATGCAGCAGCAGCTACAGCAAAGGATGCATCAGCAACTGCAGCAAGGCAACAAAAACAAAGACGCGCTGCTGCTGCTGCCAGAGAGGGGCAGCAGCCAGCCCACTGCAGCTCCGCCGTCACTGCGAATGTCTGCTGCTGCTGCTGCTGCTGCTGTAGTGACACCCGAATGCGCATGCATGCAGCAGCAGCGCCTCGAGGTGCTGCAGCAAGCGGAAATGCAGCAGCAGCAGCAGCAGCTCCCGACTCCTCGCAGCCCCCCATGGGCACCTCCGCATTGGTGCCAGCAACGCCTGCAGCAGCAGCAGCTGCAGCAGCAGCAACAAGCGCAGCTGCAGCTGCTGGAGCAGCAGCGTCTGTGGCAGCGCAGCCGCTGCTGCTGCTTCATCAGCGTGCCACACAGCAGCAGCAGCAACTGCTGCAACTGACTGCCGTGCAACCACAACATAGCTATATTTAAGCCTCTTTGAAAGTAGCACAAGCAGCAGCAGCAGCAGCAGCAGCAGCAGCAGGAGCAGCAGCAGCAGCTGTGTGCTGCAACGGCTGAGTTCTACGCTGCAGTTGGCTCAGTAGGCTTCTTTGTAATAGTGCTGCAGCTATGTTCCCTGCTGCTGCTGCTGCTGCAGCAGCAGCTAAGTGCAGACTGCGCAGCAGTAGCAGCAAGCACCGACGCCGTTGCTCTCACTGCTGCCGCTGCTGCTGCTGTGCGTCTCAGAGCCCAAAGTCCCTCACAGCTAAACGCATGCAGCAGCAGCAGCAGCAGCAGCAGCAGCAGCAAAAACATCGCCAAAAATAACTCGAGCAAAATGACTGCATTGTCTTGAATGCTCTATGTGGGGCCAAACAAAGACTCATCAGTTTCATCAGGTGCTGCTGCTGCAGCTGCTGCTGCAGCAGCTGCTGCTGCAGCAGCCTCGCCAGCTGGCGCCGCTGCAGCATCAGGCGCTGCACCGTCTGCAGCTGCACCGTCTGCTGCTGCTGCACCATCTGCTGCTGCTGCTGGCGAAGCAGCAGCAGCAACGAGCCGCTGCTCTTCATTCACGTGGGGCCGTTTCCTAGAGCGCTCGCCGTCGGAAGCAGCGCCAGGAGTCTCCGGTGCTTCTGCTGCTGCTGCTGCTGCTGCTGCTGCGCTCTCAGCAGCACCAGCTGCTGCTGGAGAAAATCCAGCAGCAGCAGCATCTTGCTGCTGCTGCTGCTGGCTTCCTGCATCCGCTGCACTGCTGTCTTGAGACACGGCTGTGCAGTGCGTGCGGCCGGGGGCCGCAGGCGGCGTAGCCGCGGCCTCCGCTGCTGCAGCAGCAGCTGCAGCAGCAGCAGCAGCAGCAGCAGCAGCAGCCACAGCAGTCTGCTTGGCGAAGACCACCAGCTGGCCGTCAGCAGATAAAGATGCCACTGTTGCTGCTGTTCGAGAAGCAGCAAGACCCACTATGAAGGCGGAGTGGCTCTGCAGCACTTCAGTGACAGTTTCGAGGCCTTCTAGGGTTTGTTCTGCTGCTCGCACTTCGTAGAAGCCCCAGTTGCTGCTGCTGCTGCTGCCTGCTGCTGCTGCTGCTGCTGCTGCTGTCACTGGCTCCCCGCTGCAGTCCCCTGGAAGGTCTGTTGCGTTGCAGCTAGCCAGCAGCACGGCGCGCTTGGAGCTCAGGTGTACGTACACCATGTCGCAAAGGCTCGCTGCAGCGCAAACAGCAGCAGCAGCAGCAGCAGCAGCAGCAGCGGTTTCTCCGAGAAGCAACAGCCGCGACCTAGTGCAGCGCAGCAGCAGCAGCAGCAGCAATAGGCTGAACTGCAGCAGCTGCAGCAACGCAGGCTTACCGCTTATGGTGCCGCGGGCAATACGGGAGAGAGTGACACTTTTCAGCCGCAGCTGCGGGTAAACCTGCACTTGCTGCTGCTGCTGCTGCTGCTGCTGCTGCTGCTGCTGCTGCTGCACTCTCAAAGGGGTGTGCGGCACGAAGGCACAGACCCTTATAAACCCGTCAGAACAACCCAGCAGCAAATGGATGCTGCTGCTGCTGCTGCTGCTGGTGGGAGCGGGGCGCCTCCTTGGGCGCCATACCAAAGACACCGCCTGCAGCAGCAGCAACAGCAGCAGCAACAGCAGCAGCAGCAACAGCAGCAGCAATAACGCGCGTTCAAACGCGTCCACCAATCAGCTGAAGAATAGGCAGTTGTCAGGGGGCCTAAGTTTTGGTGCGAACCCAAAACCCTAAACCCTAGACCCTAAACCCTAAACCCTAAACCCTAAACCCTAGACCCTAAACCCTAAACCCTAAACCCTAAACCCTGCACCCTTTGCATACAGTTGCTGCTCTTTCGTTGATGTAGAAGGCCTGCAGCGGCAGCACTTGAGGCACGATGGGGACGCGGTCTTCAGCTGCTGCTGCGTCGCCATCTGCAGCAGCAGCAGCAGCAGCAGCAGCAGCAGAGCGCTGGTGCTCTTTGCTGCTGCTGTCGAACTGCCGCTGCAGCTCCACCAGCCTGTCGTCGCCTATGAAGGCCATGGCGAGGCAGCCCCCCACGTCTGAAGCAGCAGCAAGCCACCTTCCCTTTGCTGCTGCTGCTGCTGCTGCTGCTGCTGTTGCTGCTGCTGCTGCACTAGCTGGAGCAGCAGGAGCTGGAGGAGGGCGCGAGCGGTCGAGGGAGAGCGCCGTGAAGTTGCACAGCAGCACAGCAGTGCTGTCTTCCCTGCTGCTGCTGCTGCTGCTGCTGCTGCTGCTGCTGCTGCTGCTGCCGGCGTTTCGTGTCGGTATAACAGCAGCAGCAGCAACAAAAGCAGCAAGCAAGTGGCCCCCCTGTGTCTCATATATCCCCAAAGGGTAGGCGGAAGGCGCAGCAGCAGCAGCAGCAACAAGGCGGCCGTCCTGCAGAAACTCCACCGCCTGCAAATCGTCTCCTATCCTGCTGCTGCTGCTGCTGCTGCTGCTGCTGCTGCTGCTGCTGGGCACGCCTAAAGCAGCAAAGCCCCGGCCGCTGGCCCCCAGGACGCAGCGCGGAGAGGGGGAGTTCAGCAGCAGGTGTACGTACACCTGAGAAGTCTCATACAGCCCGTGCTGCAGCAGCTCGTCAGCAACAGGAGAGGGAAAGAAAGAGTCGCGGCGAGCAAACAAGGACCTGCTGCTGCTGCTGCGCCATGCTGCTGCTGCTGCTGCTGCTGCTGCGCCGGGCGGCTGGAACAAGGCGCTCCCCGTCAGCTTCTCCAGAGCCACCAACGAGTCCTCGTCCACGGGCCACACGTAGCACAGCCTGCAGCAGCAGCAGCAGCAGCAGCAGCAGCAGCATGTGGGGAACAGCCACTGCTGCAGCAACATTTGCAGCAGCACAGCAACAGACGAGACCTGCAGCAGCAGGAATCCAGCAGCAGCAGCAGCCGCTGCACTAGCACGCAAAAGCAATGGCCGCAGCTGCAGCAACAGCAGG
>NW_013652062.1:50000-70000 GCF_000499385.1 Eimeria necatrix
TTCTGCTGCTGCTGCTGCTGCTGCTGCAGAGGAAGCGTGCTGGGGGGGCTGCAGCAGCAGCTGCTGCAGCTGCTGGGGCTGCAGCAGCAGCAAACTGCAGCAGCGCTGCTGCACAGACCCCCCGAAATGGTCTTGAGGCCTGAGCGGCTGCCAGGAAACTGCTACGCTTTCAAGGGCCCCACAGGCCGCATTGCCATCATTTTGCCCACAGCAGTGCGCACGCTGCTGCTGCTGCTGCTGCTGCTGCTGTTGCTGCTGCTGCTGATGGGCGGGCTGTTGCTGCTGCTGCTGGGCAGGTTGTTGGCGCTGTTGTTGCTGCTGCTGGGCAGGTTGTTGGGGCTGCTGCGGCTGCTGCTGCTGCAGCTGGGCAAGCTGTTGCCGCTGCGGCTGGGCAGGTTGCTGCTGTTGCTGCTGCTGCTGCTGCAGCTGGGCAAGTTGTCGCCGCTGCTGCAGCTGGTTGCTGCTGTCGTGCTGCTGTGACTGCTGCGCTGTCTGCTGCTGCTGTGGTGAAAGACGGGAAGCTGTAGCTGCTTCGCAGCGGCAGCCCCAGGAAAGGCCCAGAGCCGTTTCCGCAGCAGGGAGAAGCAACGCAGGAGCTGCTGCTGCTGCTGCTGCTGCTGCTGCTGCTGCTGTTCAGGTGTATGTACAGTCCGTCGCCGTAGACGACATGATGTCAGTGCTCACGAGGGACACAGCCCCAAAGCGCATGCGAGTGTGGGGTTATTCTGACTCGAGGTTGTATGCGCCGCCCCACTCTCCCATCAGCAGCAGCAGCAGCAGCAGCAGCAGCAGCAGCGCCAGCAGCAGCAGCGGCGGCGGCGGGAAGAGTTCGCTGAAGATGCTACCTGCAGACAGCAGCAGCAGCGCAGCCACCTGGCTGCTGTCGATGCTCTCGAGACAGCCCAGTAACACAGCAGCAGCAGCAGCAGCAGCAGCGGGGGCCCCGCTGCTGCTGGGGGAGTTCGTGCTGCAGCAAGGCAGCAAGAGCTGCCGCTTTCAAGTGCAGCAGCAGCAGCAACCCATCAAAAAGATTGTTTTTGAGTTTTTAGAAAACTTCGGCAACAGCAAGTACACTTGCGTGTACAGGCTGAGGGTGCACGGCAGCAAAGCCGTGCTGCTGGCCAGCAGCAGAAGCAGCAGCAGCAGCAGCAGCAGCAGCTGATGGTGCTGCCAATGCTGCAGCTGCTCTGGTGTCTCTCCAGAACCAGCAGCTGGTTCGAAGTGGGAAGCAGCGCAGCACCAAGTGTGCTTGCTGCTGCGTTTGCTGCTGCGATTGCTGCTGCTGCGTTGGCTGCAACGCCAACTGTTTTGCTGCTGCAGCAGCAACAGCAGCAGCAGCAGCAGAGCCTGATTTGGCCGCATCACTAGCGGCGCACATTCCATGTAACCTAATTAAAGAGAGGCCCTTCGGGCTTGGCAAGAGCAGCAGCGGCGCGAGCTGCTGCTGCTGCTGCTGCTGCTGCTGCTGCTGCTGCTGCTCAAACGTTTAACTGACATTTCTGAGTCTCCCTTTGAATTCGCGCCGTGGGTTGCGCGGGGCAGCAGCAGATACTGCTGCAGATCCTACTGCTGCAGCAAGTGCTGCTGCTGCTGCTACGGCAGCAAGCGCTGCAGCTGCCCCTTGGCTGCTGCAGCAGCAGCTACACAGGGCCGCTGCAGCTCATAAATGCAGCAGCGTGCTGCTGCTGCTCAAAAAATCCAGGGGCTGCACTGCCAATGCGCCCATTGCTGCAGCAGCAGCAACAGCAGCAGCAACAGCAGCAGCAACAGCAGCAGCCATGCAGTCCTGCAGCAGGAGCTGCAGAGCCAGAGGCTGCAGCAGCTCACAAATCTGCTGCTGGGTACAGTCACACGAGTTGGGATGCCTAGCTGCAGCGACAACAGCGCGGTGCTGCAGCAGCAGCAGCAGCAACTGCTGCTGCTGCTGCTGCTGCTGCTGCTGCTGCTAAAGCGGGCTGCCCGCAAGGGCGTCGTCTAGCAATTCTGCCATTTCGTTTTCTTCCACTTCGCTGCTGACATCTGTGTCGCTGCTGCTGCTGCTGCTGCTGCTGTTTTCGGGGACGCTGCAGGGGCTGACGGGGTGCCTGCGCGCGGGGTACCTGCTGCTGCTGCTGCTGCTGCTGCTGCTGCTGCTGCTGCTGCTGCTCCGCTCAGCAGCGTCGGCAGCAAGTGGGGTGGTGCTGCTGCAGTAGGCAGCAGGAAAGGCAGGACTCTCGAGCCCCTCCGCCGGGTGAACAGACGCCGTGGGGGAGCTGCTGCCGTTGCTGCTGCTGTTGCTGCTGCTGCTGCTGCTGCTGTTGCTGCTGCTGAGGTTGACAGCGACGTCGGAGAGCTCGTAGTCCGAGTCGTCTTCCGTCTCTGCGTCGCTGATGCTCCTGCTGCGGGCGGCCTGCTGCTGCAGCTGCTGCTGCTGCTGCAGCTGCATCTTGCTGTGCCGCAGCAGCTGCAGCTGCTGGTGCTGCAGCACCTCCCTATACACCTGGCGGCTTCTCGCCATAAACATTCGGACATCTCCTGTAAGTCTTTCTTCATCTCCAATGATTTCAGCTGTACGTACACTGCCGAGTTTCTCGAGAGTAGCAGCAGCGAGCCCCTTTGCTGCTGCTGCTGCTGCTGCTTCCGCTGCAGCAAGCGCGAGCTGCTCCGGAGTTTTCTCGCGAGCTGCTGCTGCTGCGGCGGCCGCAACTGCCGCCGCCTCAGCTGCTGCTGTGTCTGCTGCAGCAGCTGCTGCGCTGGCCAACGACGGGGGACCCGACACGGCTTGCTGCGCAGCAGCAGCAGCAGCAGCAGCAGCTGAGGATGCTGCGGGCGCTCGGGTGCAGTCGCAGCAGCAGCAACAGCCGCCACAGTTTGTGCAGTCTTCTTCCCTTTGCTGCTGCTTTCGCTGCTTTGGCCAACCCACAGCAGCAGCAGCAGCAGCACAGTATATCTTAGTGCCGCGACCTGCAGCACAAAAGCAATTCAGCAGCAACAAAAGGAGACCAGTAGCAGCAGCAGCAACAGCAGCAGCAGCGGCAGCAACACCAGCAGCAGCACAGTGCCTGCAACATAAAAACAACAGTGCAGGAAAAGGACGTGGACAGCAGCAGCAGAAGCAGTAACGACAGCAGCAGCAGCAGCAGCAGCTTACGCTTGGTGTCGTCTGGCTTCCCTCTGCTCCTCTTGCGACGCTCAGCTTGTGGCACTGCAGCAGCAGCAGCACCTGCTGCTGCTGCTGCTGCCTCTGGAGAGTCGTCGTGCAGCACTATGCAGCAGCAGCGGCAGCAGCCGCCGCTGCGGTTGCTGCCAGTGCTTGTGGGGCTTGTGCTGCCACTTTTGAGCAAGCTAGGCGAGTCTCGTTCTGCTGCTGCTCCGGGCGAGGCGCCCGGGGTGAACTGGCCCACAGCAGCATCGGGGGAGGAGCTGCTGCCGCTGCTGCTGCTGCTGCTGCTGCTGCTGGCCGACCCATAAAATGAGCTGCTCCCACTTGCTGCTGCAGAGCCGACTATGCTGCTGCTGCCGCTGCTGCGGCCGTTGCAGCGAGGGTTGTCTCGCATGTCCACTAACAAACTGCAGCAAACAGGGCGGTACTCGCTGCTGCTGCTGCTGCTGCTGCTGCTGCTGCTGCTGCTGCTGCCGAAGCAAGATATTAGGGAGTCGCTTCCAAAGGGTCGCTGCTGCTGGACTTGCTGCCTGCGGCAGCAAACCTCAGCATCAGAAGCAGCAGCAGAGGCTGCTGCCGCTGCTGCTGAGGGGCGCAGCGCTTCTTCTGGTGCTGCTGCAGCTACAGGTGATGCAGAGGACTCTTCCGCTGCTGCTGCTGCTGCTGCTGCTCTTGCTCTCGCAGCGGCTTCCCTTGCTGCAGCAGCTTCCCGTGCTGCAACTTGCGCTTGGAGAATGCGGCTGCGCTGGTTGGTGTAGACTGCAGCAGCAGCAGCAGCAGCAGCAAGTGCAGCAGGGCCGAGGTCGTTTGACTGCAAACTGATGCAGCTGAGGCGGTTTGCTGCTGCTGCTGCATCAGCAATGAAAGCAGAAAGAATCGGCAGCAGCAAATCAGTGCCGCAGAGGTCATTGCCCCCTAAGTCTAGCTTTCTGAGGTGTCTGTACACCTCAGTGCGCTGCATCTCCTCCTCCTCCTCCTCTTCCTGCTGCTGCTGCTGCTGCTCCCGCTGCTGCTCCTGCTGCTGCTGCTGCTGCGGGTCGCCGGCAGCGTCGTCCCCGTTGCTGTCCCTCTTGAGCCGCTGCCGCTCCCTGTGCTGCTGCTCCTGCTGCTCCTGCTGCCTCTCCCGCTGCTGCTGCTGCTGCTGCTGCTGCTGCTGCTGCCGCTCCTGGCGGTGCTGCGCTAGCCGCTGCGCGTTCGCCGGCCTGCTGCCGCGGTGCAGCGCAGCCAGCAGCACAGTAGCGCCGATGTCTTTTATTTCGTTGTGTCTCAAGTCCAGCACCTGCAGCAGCAGCAGCAGCAGCAGCAGCAGCAGCAGCAGCAGCATTAGGAGCAGCAGAAGCCAACGTGAACGTGCGGCTGCAGCAAAAGCAAAAGCTGCAGCAAATGCAACTGCCCCTGCCTCCCTTCGCCTGCGCCCCTGTTGCATCCAGCAGCAGCAACAGCGGGCAGCAGGAGCAGCAGCAGCAACTGCACAATGAGCAGCAGCAGCAGCAACCAAAGCAGCAGCAGCAACAGAAGCAGCAGCAGCAACAGAAGCAGCAGCAGCAGCAGCAGCAACAGAAGCAGCAGCAGCAGCAGCAAGGCTACCTCCAGCACTTCCATCTGATGGAGGCAGCGGGCCAGCAGCAAAGCGTCGCAGCAGTCCAGCCTGCAGTGCTGCAGCAGCAGCTGCTTCAGCTGCGCCCGCAGCGGCAGCAGCAGACCAGTGGTCACCTTGAAGAGGCCCTGGACAGAAATGGCGCAGCTGCGGAGACACAGCTGCTGCAGCAAGCCTTTTTCGAACCAGCCCTTTGCCAACACGCCGCGCCTGCTGCCCTTGGGCCTCCCGCTGCTGCTGCTGCTGCTGCTGCTGCTGCTGCTGCTGCTGCTGCTGCTGCTGCTGCTGCTGTCTGCGTCGTCCCGCACGATGGCCCTGATGGCCTCTTCGCTGCAGCAGCAAAACGCAAAGTCCGTAATGGGCAGCAAGTGCATGCCCTTGGAGAGCGGCGGAACCTGCAGATAGGTTTCCTGCTGCTGCTCCCGCTGCTGCTCTTGCTGCTGCTGCTGCTGCTGCTCCTGCTGTTGCTGTTGCTCCTGCTGCTGCTGCTCTTCCTGCGGCAGCGGCTGCTGCAGCGGTTGCTGCACATCGGCCTCGAGCTTGGCCCTCTCTCTCGCTTCTTGCGGAGCGTGCTGCTGCTGCTGCGTCAGGCCTCGCTGCTGCTGCTGCTGCTGCTGCTGCTGCTGCGGTTCCTGCGCTTCCAGCGGCGACTGCTGCAGCTCGGACGAAGACTGTTGCTGCTGCGGCGGCTGCAGCTGCTGCGCGTGTTGAGGGCTGCGGCCGTGCTGCTGCTGCTGCTGCTGCTGCGGCTGCTGCTGCTGCTGGCGCTGTCCGTCGCACTGCTGCTGCAGGAGGCAGATCTGGCGCTGCTGCTGCTGCAGCAGCAGCTGCATGCTCATGCGGCAGTAGTGCTCGCCGAAAATGAGGCTGTGGGCCTCAGCAGCAGCAGCAGCAGCACTGCCAAGAGCTGCTGCAACGTGGGCATTTACTTCGCAGCCAAACAGCTCCACAGCCTGCGCTGTCCACAGCAGCTGCAGCAGCAGTGTGGGGTGCTGCAGCAGCTGCTGCCACTCGCCCACGCGCAGCAGCCGCAGCCGCACTGTCTGTACACCTGCAGCAGCAAAACACAACAAGCTGCTCACCGGCTCTTTCATCACCGCCGGCAAGCAGCACGGGCCCCCGTACCGCAGCAGGCCCCCGCACGCCCTGCACCGCTGCTGCTGCTGCTGCTGCTGCTGCTGCTGCTGCGGGTGCTGCTGCTGCGGGTGCTGCTGCTGCTGCTGCTGCTGCTGCGGGTGCTGCTGCTGCTGCTGGGGGTGCTGCTGCTGCGGGTGCTGCTGCTGCGGGTGCTGCTGCTGCGGGTGCTGCTGCTGCGGGTGCTGCTGCTGCAGCAGCAGCAGCTGCTGCTGCTGCGGGTGCTGCTGCTGCAGGAGCTGCTGCTGCAGCATGTTGCGGAAGAAGAGAGTGGTGGTGTGGCGCCAGGCGCGCTGCTGCAGCAGCACGCGGTGCAGCAGCAAATGCTCCAGGGGCGCGTGCTGCAGCTGCAGCAAGTCTGCGGGGCCGAGGTCCAGCTGCTGCTGCCGCAGCATGAGGTGCATGTACACCCCAAACGACAGCTGCAGCAAACTGCTGCTGAGCTCAGCTGGCCCCAGCAAAGCTGCCAAGAGTTGGCAAAGCCGGGGGCTTTGGCAGAGAGCCCGCAGCAGCAAGCTGCTGCTGTTGCTGTTCCTGCTGCGGATCTTGTTGCTGCTGCTGCTGCTGCTGCTGCTGCTGCTGCTGCTGCCGTCGCTGCTGCTGCTGCCGCTCTTCTCGGCGAGCCCCGCGCCGGGGGGGCTGCTGCTGCCCGCGTCGCTGCTGCTGCTGCTGCTGCTGCTGCTGCTGCTGTCGCTGCTGCTGCTGCTGCTCAGGCACTGCCCCACCAAGCACCCGCTGTGGCTGTACCGCCCATCTCCGAAAAGTGCTGCCAGGGAAAACATCTGCAGCTGCTTCTGCTGCAGCAGCAGCAGCAGGTGCTGCTGCTGTTGCTGCTGCTGCTGCTGCAACTCGCACTGCTGCTTCCGCACTGCTGCAAGTGCAAAGGAAACTGCCGCCACCACAACACTCAGCGCTGCTGCTGCGGCGGCGCTTGTAGGAGCGCTTGCTGCTGCTGCTGCTGCTGTTGCTGCTGCTGCTGCTGCTGCTGCTGGTGGACTGGAGTAAGAAGCGTTGCTGGTTCGGAGCTGCAGCACTTAATCTATTCCGTTGCTGCTGCTGCCTTTGCTGCTTCACCTGTTACTCCCTTGGCTGCTGCCGGCGAAGCTGCTGCTGCTGTTCTGCTGCTGCTCGTTTGCTGCTGCTGCTGGTCTGCTCTTGCTGCTTTGTGCTGTTGAAGGTGCCCAAGGTCACTGTTTGGTTTGACTGCCGGTGTTGCTGCTGCTGCTGCCGGTGCTGCTGTTGCTGCTGCTGCTGCTGCTCTCTAAATGAGGGTCGCTTTGGACCTTGAGGACGCTGCGACTTTCACCGCGGCGGCCGGGCTGACAAATTGCAGCAGCAGCAGCTGCCGCTGCTGCTGCTGCTGCTGCTGCAGTGGCTGCTGCTCTGCTGCTGCTCTCCGTGCAGATGTCGTTGCTGCAATGGCAGGCTGCTGCTGCTGCATTGCTGCAAAGACGGTGAGGAGGCCCCACGAGAGCTGCCCTTCCGGCTTAGGGGCTCGGCAGAAGCTGCAGCAGCAGCAGCAGCAGCAGCAACAGCAGCAGCAGCAGCAGCAGCAGGCTGGACTATGCGTGCCCCGTGAGACGTCTGCTGCAGCGGTACACCAAGGCGAATGCGTTGCCGTTAATGTGTAAAAAGTAGTCAATCGTTTAGGTGTCGTTGCTGCTGCTGCTGCTGCTGCTGCTGTGGCATGCGCTGCTGCAGCTGCTGCTGCACTCCAGCAGCAAGACAAACGAGTTCCCCTTAAGAATGCGGCGTATTGTATTTGCCTGTTGCTATTTCGCTTTTGCTGCTGCAGCTGCTGCTGCTGTTGCTGGATATGGGGAGAGTTGCAGTGTGAGTCGCAGCAACTGCTGTTGCTGCTGCTCCTGTAGCTGCTCCTGCTGCTGCTGCTGCTGCAGCTGCTGCGAAGTGCAGCAGCGGTGGCAGTCGTCTGCGTTTAAAGGCACCAGTGACACGAAACAATTGTTGCTGATAGGACTAATATCGAAACGGCGGCTGAGGCTGCTGCGGCTGCTGCTGCTGCTGCTGCTGCGTGGAGGGCGGAGGCGCTGCCGACAACAGCAGCGGCAGCAGCAGCAGCAGCAGCAGCTTCAGCTGTGCTGCTGTTACTTCAAATGAGCTGCCTTCTTAGAACAATTAGAGATCAGGAAGAAGACATCTAACTTGTCCTCTTCGGATTTGCTGTCGCCGTTGCTGCTGCTGCACCCAAAACACTGTATTGCAACACAGCGCCTTTGTTGCTGGTGCTGCTGCTGCGGCTGCTGCAGCTGCTCCTGCTGCTGTTGTTGCTGCTGCGGCTGCTGCAGCTGCTCCTGCTGCTGTTGTTGCTGCTGCTGCCGGTTTGCTACAGATCTTCTAGAAGAGGACTTCTGCGGCACAAGGCTGGGTGCAAGTACGTGCACAGCTTCACTGCAGCTGTTCCCGCTTCCGCTGCTGCTGCCGCTGGTGCTGTAGCTGCTGCTGCAGCAGCAGCTGCTGCAGCAGCAGCTGCTGCAGCAGCAGCTGCTGCTGAGAACCTGCTGCAGTAGCCCCCCCTGCCCGTGAAAGCCAGTGCCTGCAGCAGTCAGCAGCCTCACCATCTTTGCTACTGAGGCAGCAGCAGCCGCGCTGCTGCTGCTTTCGCTTCAGCTGCTGTCTGCTGCTGCTGCAGCAAAGTCAACGCAGTTAGCTTTGCTGCTCCTGGCGTTTCTGCTTCTGCTGCAGTGCCTGCTGCCTTCAGCAGCAGCCAAGCGCTGCTGATGCCGCAGCGGCTGAGTCGTTTTGCTCCAGCAGTAGCAGCCGCTGCTGCAGCAATCGCAGCAGCCGCGGCTGCGGAAGTGGCAGCAGCAGCAGCAGCAGCAGCAGCAGCAGCAGTCCTTCCAGGCAGCTAGCTATCTACACAGCAGCGCATGCAACTCTGTAGCTTAAGGCGACTGACTTAGAAAGAAAAAACATTGCACTGTTTTTCAGGTGTACGTACACCCCAGCTGCATGCAACTCACAGCAGCAGCGTCTTAGTTTAGGCCGCGCTGCTGCTGCTGCTGCTGCTGCTGCTGCTGCTGCTGCTGCAGTTGTTTGTAGGCATCGCAGGTATGGAGCGCTCTGCAGCAGCTTCGCAAGATTGTTGCTGCGGCAGCAAGTGCTGCAGCAGCAAAGCAGCAGCTGAGGCTTACCTAGGCTGCAGCAGCAGCAGCTTAGAGCTGCAGCAGCAAAAGCAGCCACGAGCTGCTGTAGGGCAGCCAGCGCACGCAGTCTGTTGCCCAGGCCTTTTCTTCAGCAGCAAATTTCAAGTGCTGCTGCTGCTGCTGCTGCTGCTGCCTGCGGCGTTCAGCAAACTCCTTGTTGGCCCTCTCGAGCTGCTTCTGTGTTGCTTCTTGCTGCTGCTGCAGCTGCTGCAGCTGCTCTTCCAGTTGCTGCTGCTGCTGCTGCAGCTCTGCGTACTGCGGAGTGTGCCCTCTCTTGCGGCGCCGAAGAAGCAGCAGCTGGTGCTTAACGTGCTGCAGCGTCAGCTGCAGCTGCTGCTGCTGCTGCTCGTGCTGCTGCTGCTGCTGCTCCGCGAGCTGCAGCTGCCGCTTTGCTGCCCACAGCCCCTTTGCTGCAGCAGCTGTTGCAGCTGCTGCTGCTGCATCAGCTATCCCGAGTTGCATCATGTGCTCAGCATTAGCAATGCAGGGGTGTCCGTACACTTGCTGCTGCTGCTGCCGCTGCTGCTGCTGCTGCGGCGGGCGCAGCCCCTGGCGGGCTTTTGCAGCAGGCAGCAGGCCCTGCTGCCGCTGCTGCTGCTCCTGCTGCTGCCGCTGCTCCCTAACAGCAGCAGCAAACTTTTCGCGGAGTTCAATCTCTTTGTCAATGGCCGACTTCAAGGCGTCCTCGAGCTCCTTGCTGCTGCTGCTGCTGCTGCTGCTGCTGCTGCTGCTGCTGCTGCTGCTTGCTGGGACCCTGCTGTAGACGAAGCTTGCTTGCTGCTTGAGGAAAGTCTTGAGCTGCAGCTGCTGCTGCTTCCGCTCTGCTGCAGCAAACCGCGCTGGGGCCCCCAGCGCAGCTAGCTGCAGCAAAAAGAGTCTTTTGGTGCAGTTTGTGTCGCAGTGTTTGTTAGAATTTGCTGCTGCTGCTGCAGCAGCAGCAGCAGCAGCAAGAAACTCCGTAAACTGCCGCCTAGGAGCACTGCTCTGGCCCCACAAGGGGGCAATCCACTTCTCTTTTGCTGCATATGCCTGCTGCAGCTGCTGCAGCAGCAGCCGCTGCTGCTGCTTCACGCTGGGGCGCCGAAAAGAGGGGTCCAGCAGCAGCAAGTATAAAGCAGCAAGCAGCAGCACTGCTGCAACATAAAGCGACAGCAGCAGCAGCACCCGCAGCTCCGGTACTTCGCGCTGCTGCTGCTGCAGCCAGAGCCACACCTGCTGCCGCCGCAGCAGCAGCCAAACCTGCATGCGGCGGTACCGCAGCAGCAGCAGCAGCTGCTGCCTCCGCAGCCAGCGCCGCAGCAGTGCCCGACACCTCCGTGTGCTCCATTGCTGCTGCTGCTGCAGCAGTGGTGATGCTGACTCATCTGCTGCTGCTGCTGCTGCTGCTGCTGCAACGCCGCCTGGCGAGCGAGAAGCACCGACTCTCCGCTGCAGCCTGCTGCTGCGAGAGTGGGTCGCAGCAGCAGCAGCTGCTGCTGCTGCTGGATTCTCCATATCTACTTTTCTTGGGGTCAAACGGCTCTTTGCTGCAGCAGCAGCAGCAGCAGCTGCTGCTGCTGCTGCTGCTGACACTATGAATGCCTCTGCGGCGTTTGTCTTCGTTTAATACTAAGTCAGATCTTTGTGCCTTCTGCTGCACTTGCTGGTCTTCGTCTCGCCTCTATTTATTTATTTATTTATTTATTTATTTATTTATTTATTTATTTATTTATTTATTTGCTATTTATTTCGTTTCCCTCTGCCATCTCTTCTCCTGTTTCGGCTGCTGCTGCGGTTCGTGTCTGCTTTGCTGCGCTGCTACTTGCCTCGGTTTGCTGCTCGCTCTCTTTGTGTTGCCTCTATCAGCAAATAAATAAATAAATAATAAATAAATAATAAATAAATAATTAATTAAATGAAGAGAAACAAAAGAATTAGTCATTAATTTGGCCAATCAAGTGGCTTGGTCACTGGGCTCCGCTTGGCTGCGCTGCGGCGACGACCAAAACGCCGACGCAGGCAAAAACAGAACTAATAAAAAAGAAAAAGAAAATAAAAAGTAAAAAAAATATTAAATTCGAAAAGTAAATATCAGCAGCTTCAAAAAGAGGCAGAATAGTGCACCCATCGACACGTTTCACGCCCGCCCCAAACCCTAAACCCTAAACCCTAAACCCTAAACCCTAAACCCTAAGTAAGACCTAGGCCTTGAGAGCTAGACCCTGAGATAGCCAGCCTTCGAATCTACTTCAAGGGCTTTGCCGCAGCAAATTGATGGCGGAAACTAACTAACCTAAACCCTAAACCCTAAACCCCAAACCCTAAACCCTAAACCCTAAGCGCAGCCGCCTCAAGCCCGTGGGCCCAGGGGGCCCCGCCCGCCACACACTAGGGCTTAGTGTTTAGGGTTTCCGCTTTAGGGTTTAATGCTTAGTATTTAGTGTTTAGAGTTTGATGTTTAGGGTTTAGGGTTTAGGGTTTAGGGTCTAGGGTTTAGGGTTAAGGACTTGGCATTGAAACTGGCCTGGCGCTTTCACCTGCTGTAAGGCACAGCAGCAGCAGCGGCAGCGGCAACTGCAGCAGCAAAAGCTGCAGCAGCAGCACAACCTGCAGCAGCAGCACAAGCAGCAACCTGCGTTGCCCTGCTGCAAGGCATGTAAGCAGCAGCAGCAGCAGCAGCAGCAAAGGGCTGCAGCTCAACTCGGAATGTCTCAGCAGCAAGAGCTGCTGCCGTAACAGAAGCAGCAGCAGCAGCAGCAACTGCAGCTGCAGCAGCAGCAGCTGCTGCTGCTGCCAGTTGTTAGCAGGAAGCAGCAGCTGCTCGTACCAGCAGCCGCTGCCCTATGTATCGACGCAGCAGCCGCCTCTGCTGCTGCTGCTGCTGCTGCTGCTGCTGCTGCTGCATTTCTACCCCGCAGCAAAATGAGTTGCCTGCTTCTGTGAGCAGCTGCAGCAGGAGCAGCAGATGCAGCCGCCTCGCTGCAAGCAGTCTGCTGCTGCTGCTGCTGCTGCTGCTGCTGCTCAGTCCGCCTGCAGTGCAGGGGTTCCGCAGAGGTGTATGTACACCTCAGTTACAAGCAGCAGCAGCAAATTCATTGCTTTCAACTCACTTTGAGCAGCAGCAGCAGCTGCTGCTGCTGCAGCAGCAGCTGCCGCTGCAGCGCCACCGTGAGGGAATCGCAAGCAAATGCGGGGCAGCAGCAGCAGCTTCTGCTGCTGTAGCTGCTGCTGCCTCAGCAACCACAGGACACGACCGCAGCAGCAGCAGCAGCAGCAGCATCTGCAGCAGCAGCAGCAAATGCTTTGCGTCTCAAGGGCTCATCAGAAGCTTCGCAGCGTCGGCGCTGCAGCCCGAGGACTTTTGGACAGACCAGCAGCAGCAGCAGCAGCAGCAGCAACAGCAGCAGCAACAACAGCAGCAGCAAGAGCAAGAGCAGCAGCAGCAGCAGCTGCTGCACCTGGAAGGCGACGACGGCTTCGTCTCTGTCAGATCTGAAGAATCTCCTGCGCATTTCTGGAGTTCTTATGAGCATGAGCTGCAGCAGCAGCAGCAGCAGCAGCAGCAGCAGCAGGAGCAGCAGCAGCAGCAGAAACAGTACAGAGGCTCCTGGAGGCAGAACCAGCACCTGTCCCGGTCGCTCTACGCCAAGCAGCAGCAGCAGCAGCAGCAGCAGCAGCGGCGCCAGCGACAGCAGCAGCAGCAGCAGCAGCAGCAAGGCGAATGGGATGCAAACAGCTCAGATGCATTGGCAGCAATATCGCGCTGCAGCAGCCTTGACGATTTGCTGCAGCTGCTGCACCGTCTTGCTGCTGAGAAGCCGCTGCAGCAGCAGCGAGCGCAGGTGCTGCTGCGAGCGCTGCAGCAGCTTGCTGCTCTTGCTGCTGCTGCAGGCAGCAGCAGCAGAGGCAAAGCTAAACCCCCCAAGGGCCATTCCCAGGTAGCCCGCTTTCCAATAGTCAAGGTAAGGAGCCCTGCAGCAGCAGCAGCAGCAGCAGCAGCAGCAGCAGCAATCGCAGCAGCACTGTCCTTGGGGCAACAGCAGCACGAGGAGAAAGGGCAGCGTAGAGCTCTGCTTCTCCCTGACTCTACGTATAGCCTGCTAAATGCGCTTGCTGCTGCTGCTGTTGCTGCTGCTGTTGTTGCTGCTGCTGCTGCTGCTGCTGCTGCAGGACTTGCTGCTGGCGCTGGAGCAGCAGGGAGCCTCGCTGAAGCCTTTTGCTGCTGTTGGGGCCCTCAGGAGTTTAAGCCGGCTGCGTTTGCTGCCGCAGCAGCCGTTGCTGCAGGCGCTTGTGTCTCGCTTGGTGGCTGCGAGCAGCAGCAGCAGCAGCAGCAGCAGCAGCAGCAGCAGCAGCAGCAAGTGGGGCCTTTCAGCCTCCAGTTTGGGTGAGTTTCGATCCTAAACCTTCGGAATGGTTACAACTCAAGACGCAGGTTTTCTTGACTAGGGTTTAAGGTTTGGGGATTAGGGTTTAGGGTTTAGGGTTTAGGGTTTAGGGTTTAGGGTTTTGAGTTTACTCTTCGCCTTCACAGTTGACAGAAAGCCACGCCGGAGACGTCTCTAAACCCTTGTTTTTAAATGCCAAACCCTAAACCCTAAACCCCAAACCCTCATCGCCGCTGGTCTGAGCTGTATGTGCTGTTGCTGCTGCTGCTGCTGCTGCTGCTGCAGTTTCTCTATGGAGGGCCACAGAGGAGATGCCCGCGCTGCAGCAGCAAGCTCCTCTGCTGCAGCAGCTGGTCGCAGACACAACGCAGCGGCTGAACATGGCAGCAGATGCAGCAGCAGCAGCAGCAGCAGCAAGCGACGCAGCAGCAGCAACAGGAACCGCAGCAGCAGCAGCAGCAGCAGCAGCAGCAGCGACGGACTCTGAGAAGCTAGAGCCGCAACATGCTGTAACAATTGGCCGCTGTGCTGCACGCATGCGGCTGGGGTGTACGTACACCTCACTGACTAAGGTATGTTGCTGCTGCCTGTTCTGCTGCAGCAGCAGCTTGGTGCCTGCTGCTGCCAGCTGCTGCGCTCCTGCTGCTACTGCGGGTTTTGCTGCTGCTGCTGCGTGCTGTCATCCGCAGGGCCTCAGCAACTATGTCTGCAACTGCCTAGCTCTCAGTTCACAGCAGCAGCAGCAGCAGCAGCAGCAGCAGCAGCAGCACGGCCGGCAGAGAAGCAGGAGAGATACTTTTCTTGCAATATCGAAGTGCTTGTTTGCGATTGCGCGGCTGCTGCAACAGCAACGGGAGCAGCAGCAGCAGCAGGAACAGCAGCGGCAGCAGCAGCAGCAGCAGCAGCAGCAGCACTGCGTGCTGTCGCCTGATGAGCTGCAGATGCTCTTGCTGTCAGCTGCAGCAAATGTGAAGCTGCTGCAGCCTGAGGAAATGCCACAGTTGCTTGCTGCTGTGAACTCGTTTCTCGCCCAGCAGCAGCAGCAGCAGCAGCAGCAGCAGCAGCGGCAGCAGCACGCGGGCACCGGCGACGCAGCAGCAGGAACAGCAGCAGCAGCACGTACTGCGCCGCTTTCCCTGCAGGAAGCTGCTGCGATGTTTGCTGCTAGCTGCCGTGATGCTGTGCAGCAGCAGCTGCAGCAGCAAAACATAAACAAAGCAGACGTCGCGCTGCAGCTGCTGCTGCACATGCACGTTTTGCATGCACGCTGCGGCTGCCTGTTCTCTGACTCTGCTGCTGCTGACCCTGCTGCTGCTGCGTCTGCTGCTGCTGAAGACCTTGCTGTTGCTCCTGCTGCAGCAGATGCTGCTGCTGCTTCTGCAGCAAAGGAGTGGCAAGCCGTTGCTGCAGGTCTTGCTGCGGCTGCGGAGGCTTTGCTGCAAGAGATGCCAGGAGGCTCTGCCCAAGCAGCAGCAGAACCGCGCTTAGAGGCTGCTGCTGCTGCTGCAGCAGCAGGCGGTGCAGCAGCAGCACAATCGCAGCCAGCAGCAGCAGAAGCAGCCGCAGAGGCTGCTGCGCTTGCCGCCGTGCTGCAGCAAAGCGGCGTAGCCTCCCCAGAGTGCGTAACTGCTGCTGCGCCTTTGCTGCTGCTGAAGTACAGCAGGGACCCCACAGCAGCAGCTGCTGCTGCTGCACAGCTGCGAGCAGCAAGTGCAGCAGGCAGCAGAAGCAAAACTGGTGCTGCTGCCGTGCTGCAGCTCAACAAAGAGCTGCATCGAGCTATTGTTGCTGCCGAGTCTGTAGAGGACGTGCTGCAGGCTGTAGCAGCAGCAGCAGCACGACTTAAAGAGCAGCAGCAGCAGCAGCAGGGAAGCAGCACTTGCAAACTGAGTGAAGCACAGCAGGGCGGGAAGGGACCGGAAGCTGCTGCTGCTGCTGCTGCTGAGTCAGCTGCTGCAGCAGCAACAGCAACGGAGATGTGCCACCTGGAGCCCGCAAACATAACGGCCGCGCTGCACCACGTGGCGCTTCGCGTGAAGCCGCAGCAGCAGCAGCAGCAGCAGCAGCAGCAGCAGCAGCAGATCCAGTTACTTGTTGACGAGAGAATGCTGCTGCTGCTGGATGCTGCTGCTGCTTACCTCCCCACAAGCGACGGCAGCACAACTCGTATTCTATGGGCGCTGCAGCGGCTCGGTTTGCTGCGGCCTCTGCCTCTGCTGCTGCAGCAGCTGAAGCTGCTGCCGCGGCAGCAGCAGCAGCAGCAGCAGAAGCTTCTTTCGCTACGGAGCCGTCTCCAAAGGGGTCTGGTGCTGCGGCTGCAGCAGCTCTTCGAGGAGCAGCAGCTAATGCCGCAGCAGCTTGCTGCTGCACTGCGGGTGCTTGCTGCACTAGTTGAAGACCAGGGCGACCACGCAGCAGCAGCAGCAGCAGAAGCAGCAGTGAAGGACAATGCGGCCGAGCAGCAGCAAGAAGAAAGTGCTGCTGCTGCTGCTGCTGCTGCAGAGGACAGCCTAAGAGCAGCAATGGGAGACCCGCGATTTGCTGCTTCTCTTTGCTGCGCCCTCGCAGCGCAGGTGCAGCAGCTGCAGGCAGCAGAAGCATCTGCTGCGCTGTTGGCTTTGGCCAAGCTGCGGTGGTTGCTGCTGCGGCCTGCTGCTGCTGCATCTGGCCAGCTGCAACAGCAGCAGCAGCAGCAGCTGCTGCTGCTGCAACAGGTAATGCAGCAAAAGCTGCTGCCGGCCCTTCTGAGGCGAATGCAGCAGCTTTTGCCCGTCTCCAACACGCAGTGTATTGCTGCTGCCTTATGGGGCGCTGCAGTGCTGCAGCAGCAGCAGCAGCAGCAGCTGGTGCTACGCCAGGAGCCGCAGCAGTTAGCCTGTGATGCTGCTGCTGCTGAGAGCGCAGCAGCAGATTTCGTAGCTGCTGCAGCACAGCAGCTGCAACAGCAGCGCCTTGTCCGAAGAGAGGGATCAAGGTGTCTTTCTTTGCTGCTGGTGGCCTTCACGCAGCTGGCGCCGCTGCTGCTGCAGCAGCAACAGCAGCAGCAGCAACAGCAACTGCTGCTGCAGCCTCCGGAACAGACACTATTGCTGCTTGACGTTATAGGAACAGCCTTGAGACGCGTGAGGGATGACGAGGCAGATGCAGTGCAGCAAGTTAAGAGGCAGCAGCAGCAGCAGCAGCAGCAGCAGCAGCAGCAGCAGCGTGTAGCTGCTGAGTTGCTGGATTTGGTGTGGCAGCTGCTTGCGCGCTTGACTGAGCTGTACGTGCAGCCGGGGGCTGCTGCTGCTGCTGCTGCTGCTGCTGCTGCTGCTCCTACTGCAGAGGGGCTGGAAGCTGGTGCTTCTGTTGCTGCTGACGCTGCTGCTGCTGTGAAAACTGCCTGGTTCGAAGGTCTGTGCGGCGAGCTGGCTGCTGCTGCTGCTGCAGCACTGGAAGCGACCGCTCCCGAGCAGCAGGACCAGCAGCAGCAGCAGCAGCAGCAAGAGAGTGTTCCCCAGGAGCCGCAAGGACAGCAGCAACGGCAGCAGCAGCCCGCGCAGCAGCAGCAGCAGCAGCAGCAGCAACACAAGCAGCGAGGTCTCCCGAACCGGATCGCTGCTCGGCTGCTGCACTCCGTGGTGCTTGCTGCTGCTGCACTGCAGCAAACAGCAAGTCTGCATCCGCCCCACAGTGCTGAGGCCTTTGCAGCAGCAGCAACGCAGCGGGTGCTGCTGCGTGCTGCAGAGCAGCTAAAAGCTGTGACCCTCAGGCAGCTAGCTGCTGCAGCAGCTGCTGCCTCTCCAGCAAGTGCTGCTCGTGACAGCCACAAACAAGACGCAGCAACAGCAGCACCAGCTGCTGCTGCTGCTGCTGTTGCTGCCTATACACCCCAGAGGCAGCAGCTCGCAAAGACTGCGCTGCTGGCTCTGGTAGCAGCAAGGCGGCTTGAAGCGCTGCAGCGGGTAAACTTGCATGCAGCAGCAGCAGCAGCAGCAGCAGAAGCAGCAGAAGGAACAGCAGGACCTGCAGAGCTAGATTCGGCAGAAGCAGACGGGGCAGCAACAGCAGCAGAGCCAGCTCTTGACGCTGCGGCAGCAGCAGCAGCAGCAGCAGCAGCAAAGGCTCCACGCATCTCTGCGTTGAAGCTTATACGGCATTTGCTGCAGTTGCTGCCGCACACAGCCACAGATACTCTTTTGCTGCTGCTGTCAGAGGCAAACCGTTTGGTGCAGCAGCTGCAGGTGCCTTCGCAGCTGCTGCAGCAGCAGCAGCAGCAGCAAGAGCAGCAAACCAAGGCGCGGAGCTCTTCACGTCGCCGTGCAGGTTTGCGGCCCCGTGCAGCAGCAGCAGCAGCAGCAGAGGCAGACACAGCAGCAGAAAAAGAGCTGCATGCATTTGCTGCTGCTCTTGGGGCTTGGATTAATGAAAACTGGCAGAGGGCCGGCGCGGCGCTGCAGCAGCAGCTGCTGCCACTTGTTGAGGCTCTGGGGCTGCAGCAGCTGCTGCTGCACACGCTGGAACGCCAAGCATTCTCCGGGCAGCAGAACACAGACCAGAATCAGCAGCAGCAGCAGCAGCAGCAGCAGCAGCAGAAGATGACGCAGCCAGCTGCTGCTCCTGCTGCAATGTCGCGCATGCATGCAGCGAGGCAGCAGCTCCTGCTGCTGCTCCGGTGGAGACGGCGCTTGGGGCTGCAGCGGGCTGGAGTGCTGTTTGCTGCTGTTGCGTCTGATTTGCTGCTGCTCCCCGAAAGTGAAAGAGCAGCAGCAGCAGCAGATCTGCTGCTGGCCTTGAGCCGCCTGCAGCCTGATGAGCGTGAAGCTGCTGCTGCGGCGGCGCTCGAAGCAGCGGAAGCTTGGCGCAACAGCAGCAGCAGCTTCTCCGCAAGCAGCAGCAGCAGCAGCAGCAGCAGCAGCAGCAGCAGTTCCAGCAGCAGCACCCATGAAGAAGCGAATGTAAGGCCTTCAGCTGTGCTGCTGCAGCGGCTGCTGCAGGACCTTGCTGCTGTCAGCCAAGAGCAGCAGCAGCTGGGCCAGCAGCAGACGCTCTGGGCTTTGCTGGACCTGAAGACAGCAACTCGTGCTGCAGCTGCTGCAGGGGACTTGTTGCAGCAGCAGCAGCAGCAGCAGCAGCGCAAAGCTGAGCATGCAGCAGAGCTGCTGCAGCCGGCAGTTTCTCGGATACTACAGGACTTCAGAGCTGCAGATAAATTCCCTGATGTCTCGGAATCTGCTGCTGCTGCTGCTGCTGCTGCTGCTGCTGCTGCGAGCAACTCCTCACATTCAGCGCTGACAGCCGCTGCTGCATGCAAAGCAGATGGGGCGTCTCCTGCAGCACTGGCTGCTGCTGCTGCTGCGCTGCTGCGTCTCAAACATTTGCTGCCGCAGCAGGAGGGAGCAGCAGCGACAGCAGCAGCACGGCAGCTGCTGCTGCAACTGTGCAGCAGCGCCTCACAAAGGCAGCAGCAAACGCAGCAAATGGAGCAGCAGCAGGCTGTGGGGCGGGCTAGCTTGGCAGCGGCGCTGCTCCGTGCGCTGCAGCAGCTGCTGCAGCAGCAGAGCAGCGCTGCTGCAGCACCAGAGTCCGCGCTTTTGTCTCCCGAAAGCAGCAGCATTTTTGCTGCTGCAGCAAAGCTGCTGCACTCAGTGCAGCGCTGTCTCCATTTGCTGCCTCAGGGCCCTGCCGTGTCTTTAGCGCAGGAAGCAGCAAATGTGGCTTTGCCAGCAGCTGCTGCAGTGGCTGCAGCGAGGCCTGCTGCAGCTGCTGCTGCAGCAGCAGCTGACAAGGCGCAGGAGACGCTGGCTGCTGCTGCAGCGTTGCTGCAAACTTGCTGCAGCAGAATGCATCTACCGTCCACTGCAGCAGCAGCTGCTGCTGCGGGACCACTGGGTAAGCTGTCTGCTGCTTTAGAGAAGCTTCGGCCCGTTGCAGCAGCAGCAGCAGCAGCAGCAGCAGCAGCAGGAACTTCAGCACTGGCCCGCCCCTTGGAAGACATTGATGCAGCGCGCAGCTCCTTAGCTGCTGCCATTGAGGCGCTGGCGCGGAGTCCCGCTGGCGCCGAAGCAGCAGCAGCAGCAGCAGCAGCTGCTGCTGCTGCTGCTGCTGTTTCTTGTCCGAAAGAAGCAGACACGAGCGGTGATTTCATGCCGCCCGGTGCTGCTGCTGCTGCTTGTGCTGCTGCTTCTGCTGCTGCTTCTGCGCAAGTGAAAACGCTGTGGACAGCAGCAACGCATGCGTTGCTGCAGCAGGCAGCTCCATTGGCAGCAGCAGATTTGCTGCAGTGGTCGGGTGCTGCTGCGTCTAGCAGCAGCACAGGCTTGCTGCAGCAGCGCGTGGAAGCTGCCGAAGGAGCAGCTGCAGCAGCTTCTGCTGCAACAGCTTTAGCTGCAGCAGCAACAGGGAAGCCAGAGGAGGCTGCTGCTGCTGCTGCCTGGCTAAAGCTGCAGCGAGCGCTGCGGCTGTGGGAGAGCAAGTCAGCTCCTCGAATTGCTGCAGCAGCCAGCCTCATCAGCGGCACTGGCTTTGCTGCTGCTGCTGCTGCTGCTGCTGCACCTGCTGCAGCAGAAGCAGCAGGCAAGACGGCGACGGAAGCTGCGTCTGCAGAGCCGCCTGCAGCA
>NW_013652062.1:75000-81920 GCF_000499385.1 Eimeria necatrix
TGGCAGCAGCAGAGCTGCTGCTGCCCTCCTGCAGCAGCAGCAGCAGCAGCGGAGGCACTGAAGACTTGTGGCACTGGTACAGCAGCTTGCTGCTAGGGTCCCACACCGGCAGCAGCAGCAGCAGCAACAGCAGCAGCAGCAGCAGCAGCACAGGGTACCTTGCTGCTGCTGCTGCTGACGGAGCGGCTGTCCTAGCAGCAGCAGAGTGTTTTGCAGCAAAAGGCTACCACAGCCTTAGCGCTTGGCGCGCTCTTCTTGCTGCTGCAGAGGCCTGCATGCAGCAGCAGCTGCAGCAGCTGCAGCAGCAGCAGCAGCAGCAGGACAGCATCAAGGCGGCCGCTGCTCACTGCAGAGAGCAAATAGAACGCATTGCGGAGCAGCGTGCAGCAGCAGCGACTGCAGCAGCAGCAACTGCAGCAGGAGCGACCGCAGCAGCAGCAGCTGCTGCTGCTGCAGCAGGGGCCCGAAAGAACAGCAGCAGCAGCAGCACAGAAGATGTGCTGCAGCAGGTGAAGCTGGGCAGCTTGCCCGTGCTGCAGCTGCTGCGGGCAGCAGCTGCTGTGGGCGCAGAGTGGCCTTGGGGCGGGCAGCTGCTGCAGCAGCTGCTGCAGCAAACAGCTCACTTTGCTGACTTCGAAGCAGGCGCTGAGTAGGCAGCAGCAGCAGCAGCAGCAGCAGCAGCAGCAGCAACAGCAGCAACGGCAGCAGCAGGGCTGGCAGGGGTTGGAGGAAGGGCTCACAGTTGCTACTTTTGCTGCTGCACTTTGCTGCTGCAGCAGCAGCGACATTTTGTGTACTTCGAGCGCCCGTGCTGCTGCTGCTGCTGCTGCTGCTGCTGCAGGTTGCTCTCTCTTGCTGCTGCAGCAGGTGTTGCTGCTGCTGGAAAAGAAGCTGGAAGGTTTTGTGTGGCTTTTGACCGCGAGCTGCTGCTGCATGCGGAGCCGCAGCAGCTGCTGCTGCTGCTGAGGTGTATAGACACCCAGGAGCAACTTGAAAAGGAGTCACTGCAGCAAATCATGCGGTGCGCTGCCCCTTCTGCTGCTGCTGCTGCTGCTGCTGCTGCTGCTGCTGCTGTTTAATCTGGTTGCTGCTGTTGAAGCGCAGCCTTGTGTGTGGTGCTGCTGCTGCTACTGCTGCTGCTCAGTCGGGTTGCTGCTGTTGGAGCGCAGCTTTGTGTTGCTGCTGCTGCTGCTGCTGCTGCTGCTGCTGCTGCAGGCGGCTGCACTGTTTTGCTGCACTGGGTTTGCTGTCTCCTGCGGAGGAGACAGCAGCCCTTCGGGTGTATGCGCAGCTGGGCCTGCGGCACAGCAGCTTCTGCCGCCACATGCTGCAGCGGCTGCAGCAGCAGCAGCAGCAGCAGCAGCAGGGGCTCGCGGAGGCTGACAAGCTGCAGCAGCAGCGCATGCAGCAGCGGGTCTTGCTGCTGCACTTCCTGCAGCAGCTGCTGCTGCGGCACCGCCACACGCTAGCAGCAAAGCCCGAGCTGGCTTTGCAGCTGCTACGCGCTAGGCGCCGTCTGCTGCTGCAGCCTTTCGACGTTTCGCAGCAGCAGCAGCAGCAGCAGCAACAGCAGCAGCAGCAGCAGCAGCAACTAGACAGCGCAGAAGACTTTATAGCAGAAGCGACTCGGCTAGCGGAGACAGCCTCTCCGCAGCAGCAGCAGGAGATCCTTTCCTCTCAGCTTATTCCCTGCAGCAGCAGCAGCAGCAGCAGCAGCAGCAGCAGCAGCGTCGGCGGGCTGCAGCGCGAGCTGTATAGACACCCCAACTACGCTGTGGGGTTTGGGGCCCCTGGAGACAGCCGAGCTGCTGGCAGCAGCAGCAAAGTGCTGCCCTTTGTGTCTTTGCAGATTCACGAGGCCTTGCGAACAGCAGATGCTGCTGCTGCTGCTGCTGCTGCTGCTGCTGCTGCTGATCAGGACCCCGCAGCAGTCGCCGCTGCTGTTGCAGCTGCTGCAGCAACAGGAGAGTCCTTTGAAAGGCAGCAGCAGCAGCAGCAGCAGCAGGGACCCATGGCAGCAACAGAACTCACTACTGGGCAGGCAGCAATGGTCCTGGATGCTTTGCTGCAGGTGAACTGCTGCTGCTGTTGCTGCTAGTGCCACGTGCTGGGCGTCCAAGTCTGCTGCAGCAGGTGCTGCTGCCGCTGCTGGTTCAGACTTCGGTGCTGCTGCTGCTGCTGCTGCTGCTGCTGCTGCTGCTGCTGGTTTTTGCTGCAGTTGAAGTACCACCACGCGTGGCCCGAAGTGCCAGCTGCTGCTGCTGCGCTGCTGCAGCAGATCAGCAGCAAACCGGAGCTGCTGGGCCTCCTAGACCCTCGGCAGGCGAGCTGCTTTTTGCTGCTGCTGCTTCTCCTTTTATTTCTTAAAATGCTGCTGCTGATTGTCTCCTTGCTGCTGCTGCTGCGTCTCTTTTAAATGCTGCTGCTGCTGGTCTCCTTTTGCTGCTTCTTGGCCCCACAGGTTGTTGCTGTTGCGCTGCTGTGTGGGGAGCTGCGGAGACACCTGAAGGTCTCCGCCGTATTTCTGGAACGGCTCACCAGGCGGTGAGCCGCAAACCCTAAACCCTAAACCCTAAACCCTAAACCCTAAACCCTAAAGCCTAGGCCTCTATGTCAGCAGTTTGCTGCCGTTATTCCCTTGTTTCTCTGTCTCTTGCCGTCTTAGTTGGCTTCCTCTCCCTGTGCCCGCACTTTACACCTGCCGCTGCTGCTGCTGCTGCTGCTGCTGCTGCTGCTGCTGCTGCTGCTGCTGCAGGTTCACGGGGGACCTTTGCTGCTGCTTGCTGCCGCCGCCTTTTGTGTCTCTCTTCCTGCGCTCGCTGCTGCATGCATGCACTTTCAAGACAACAGAAAAAGGCAACAAAGCTTTCATTAAAATCCGCAGGACGCAGCAGCACCCGCTGCCCTGGCTGCACCAGCAGCCCGCTGCTGCTGCTGCTGCTGCTGCTGCTGCTGCTGCGGGTGCTGCTGCTGCTGCTGCTCCGGCTGCAGCAGCAGGCGCAGCAGCGCAGGGGCGGTCCCTCGCCCTGCAAATCGCCTACTACATCTGTGCGCACGTCTATGAGTAAGCCTAGCAGCAGCAGCAGCAGCAGCAGCAGCAACAGCAACAGCAGCAGCAGCTGCGGCCTAACTTCCCACGCAGACTAGAATCCCTCTTCGCGCAACTATGCCCTAGGCCCCAAACCCTAAACCCTAAACCCTAAACCCTAAACCCTAAACCCTAAGGTGTGTGTCTGCAGATTCAGCCTGAGGGACCTTTGCTGCTGCATGCGCTCGCTGGCTTATTTGGGGCTGCAGCAAAAAGAATTTTTTGGGGCTTTTTTTCCTTATCTGACAGAACGCATGACGCAGCTAGCCAAAGCAGACGTTGTCAACCTGACCGAGGTCTGCTGCTGCTGCTGCTGCTGCTGCTGCTGCTGCTGCTGCTATTGCTGCTGCTACTGTTGCTGCTGCTGCTACTGTTGCTGCTGCTGCTGCTGCTGCTGCTGCTGAAACTCGCAGACACGTGTGCGGCAAGGCGCCACACACGCAAGCTCTCCCTTTCCCATCCCGCTGCTGCTGCTGCTGCTGCTGCTGCTGCTGCTGCTGCTGCTGCAGGCTTTGAATCGCGTGGGCTTGCTTGACCAGCGCTTTGACTTCTATCTGGCGAGGCAGTGGCAGACTCTTCTTGCTGCTGAAGACAGATATGACGACGAGGACGGGCTGCAGCAGCAGCAGCAAAAGGGCAGCAACCAGCCCCCGCTAAAGCGCTATGGCTGAACTGCTGCTGCCGTTGCAGCTGCTGCTGCTGCTGCAGCAGCAGCAGCTGCAGCAGCAGCAGCAAAAGGGCAGCAACCAGCCCCCGCTAAAGCGCTATGGCTGAACTGCTGCTGCTGTTGCTGCTGCTGCTGCAGCAGCAGCAGCAGCAGCAAAAGGGCAGCAACCAGCCCCCGCTAAAGCGCTATGGCTGAACTGCTGCTGCTGTTGCTGCTGCTGCAGCAGCAGCAGCAGCAGCAGCAGCAAAAGGGCAGCAACCAGCCCCCGCTAAAGCGCTATGGCTGAACTGCTGCTGCCGTTGCAGCTGCAGCAGCAGCAGCAGCAGCAGCAGCTGCAGCAGCAGCAGCAAAAGGGCAGCAACCAGCCCCCGCTAAAGCGCTATGGCTGAACTGCTGCTGCTGTTGCTGCTGCAGCAGCAGCAGCAGCAGCAGCAGCAGCAGCAAAAGGGCAGCAACCAGCCCCCACTAAAGCGCTATGGCTGAACTGCTGCTGCCGTTGCTGCTGCTGCAGCAGCAGCAGCAGCAAAAGGGCAGCAACCAGCTCCCGCTAAAGCGCTATGGCTGAACTGCTGCTGCCGTTGCAGCTGCAGCAGCAGCAGCAGCAGCAGCAGCTGCAGCAGCAGCAGCAAAAGGGCAGCAACCAGCCCCCGCTAAAGCGCTATGGCTGAACTGCTGCTGCCGTTGCAGTTGCTGCAGCAGCAGCAGCAGCGGCAATAAGGCAGCAACAAACCTTCGCCGAAGCGACTTGGCTGAACGGCTTCTGCCGTTGCAGCTGCTGCTTTAGCTGCTGCTGCTACGGCCCCTCTCCTATGGCTGCATCTGCTGCAGCTGCTGCTGCTGCTGCAGCTGCCGTGCTGCAGCAGCTGCAGCAGCGCCTACTTTGCTTCCAACGAGCTTTTATTGTGCCTAACTTCAAGTGTATAGACAGCATTGGGAGCAGCTACAACAGCAACGGCTGCAGCAGCAGCAGCAGCTGCAGCAGCAGCTGCAGCAGCAGCAGCTGCAGCTGCAGCAGCACCAGGAGCAAAAGCAAAAAGAACTACTACAAGGGTCTTTACAAAAAGCAAGAAACTGCAAGCCGTTTTTCATACAAACGCTGAAAACCCTAAAACCTAAACCCCAAACCCTAAACCCTAAACCCTTGGTCCTGAATTACAGCTGCGTGCGACCGCAGCTGAGCTGCTGCTGCGCTGCTGCTGCAGCATCTGTAGCTGCGAGCTACAGCGCCGAGCAGCAGCTGGTGCAGCAGCAGCTGCTGCTGCTGCTTCTGTATAGACGCTCAGCAGCAGCAGCAGCAGCTGTAGCGGAGTCCGCAGCAGCGGCTGCCGCAGCTGTTACTGCTGCACTTGCTGCTACTGCTGCAGCTGCTGCTGCTGCTGAATCTGCTGCTGCTGCTGCTGCTGCTGGGGGGGACTCGACACTGCATGCAGCAGCTGCATCAGCCACTTCTTTGTTGCAGGATCATCTTTAAGACTCGCATGCAGCTCCGGGTTCCTGCAGCACACACCGCACACCTGCTGCTGCTGCTGCTGCTGCTGCTGCAGTTACTGCTGCTGCTGCTACTGCAGTTACTGCTGCTGCTGCTGCTGCAGTTACTGCTGCTGCTGCTGCTGCTGTTCGCAGCAGAACTGCTCGGGCCGCTGCACTGCAGGAGGCTGCTGCTGGTGCACGGCTAGCTGCAGCAGCTGATGGGCCACCGATACCCGCTGCTGCTGCTGCTGCAATTGCTGCTGCTGCTGCTGCAATTGCTGCTGCTGCTGCTGCTGTTACTGACTTGAGAGCATCTGGAAGACACTGTCTTAAAGCCTCTCGCGCCCTCGAGTTATCCGACAAACGGAGATAGCACCTGCACGGACCAAACCCTAAACCCTAAACCCTAAACCCTAAACCCTAAACCCTACTCCTTAAACACTATTTGGAGGTTTCAACTACTGTCTGCGACCAGCCCAGACACTTTTCACAGCCGCCCAGCAGCCCGCGGCAGTGCCCTCCGCAGCAGCTCGCCAAACCCTAAACCCTAAACCCTTGACCCTAAACCCTAAACCCTAGACCCTAAACCCTAAACCCTAAAGCCTAATCCGTGCGTCCTGCGTAGGCCTGCGCTCCGCTGCCCGTCTGCGCGCCGTAAACCCCAAACCCTACACCCCAAACCCTAGACCCCCAACTCCAAACCCCAAACCCTGAACCCTAAACCCTAATTTAGGGTTTGCAGACCTGACGACGTGTTTAAGGAGGCGGTTGGAGGGACAATCCACCACCCCCGTGACCATGTTGCAGAGAACTGTAGAGACAGCATAAAACCTTTCTGCTGTTGCGCAAATGTAAGAAAGTCCCACTTCGTCCAGCAGCACCTTTTGCACTATGAACGTCGCCACCTGCAGCAGCAGCAGCAGCAGCAGCAGCAGCAGCAGCAAGAGCGGAAGCAGCAGCAGCAGAAGCAGCAGCAGCAGAGCAGCAAGAGATGATGCACTCCGTGAAGGTCTCAGGGTTGAGACGTCGTGGGCGCAGCTAGGCTACGGTTTAGCCTTCACAGAAACCCTATTTTAGGGTTTAGGGTTTAGGGCTTCCGCGGGCGAAACGCAGCAGCTCCTGGGAAGCTGCAAGCTGCTTGCTTCTCGGGTTTAAGGCTTGCCAGCCCGTGCCCCCTGTGTTTGAGATTAAGGGTTTAGGGTTTAGGGTTTAGGGTTTCGCGGCACTGGAGCGTGTTGCGTCCGCGCCCCGGCAGGGGTTTAAGGTTTAGGGTTTAGGGTTTAGGGTTTGGGCTTGAGGGGGGCTGCGAGTTCCGCCTCAGCGAGCGCCTGGGCGCGGCGCGGCGCTTCGCACCTGCGGCGTAGGGTTTAGGGTTTAGGGTTTAGGGTTTAGGGTTTAGGGTTTACGGTTTTGGAGAGTTCGGAGCCGGTTTCCATGATGCGAAGACACAAAGGCACGATTTCGGTTTGCAGCAAAAAAGAAACCACCGAAGGATCGTCAGCTTTCACAAGAGCTCCAATAACTCCCAAACAAGTCAGTCGCAAGTATTCAAAAGGTCTGGTTTTGGAAACAGTGTTTAAAAACGGATACAAAAACAGCGGAATGTGCGCTGCAGCAGCAGCAGCAGCAGCAGCAGCAGCAGCAGCAGCAGCAGCAGCAGCAGCAGCAGCAGCAGCAGCAGCAGCAGCAGCAGCA
>NW_013652063.1:0-9222 GCF_000499385.1 Eimeria necatrix
CACCGTGCGCTAGCACGTCCATGAAATGTTGCGCGTAGATGCCCCGCCACTACAGGAAAGTGAACGTGCTGCAGTTAAAGCTGGCTTTGCAAACGATGAGGCTTACGCAGCAACATCGAGAGCATGCTTAGCTCCTGCGGGCACTGGATGAAGGCTGAGTTTTCATACGTGGTCTGCAGAGAGTGTTGCAACTCCTGAGGTTTGGCGGCGGAACTAGAGGAAACAAACGCTTATTTGTACGCTCTTTACAGAGGCCTAGAGTTACGTAAAATAGAGTATGCCCAGCAAGTGAGCGCTTCAGTTTATTTGCTTTTTTCTTTGAGGACGCCCCGGAGACGCATAGTTATCCAAGGTTTGTCTAACAAAACCATTCTTAAAACACGCGGGATAATATCTATCTGCGCTAGTTCGCGGATTTTCAAAGGCAAGTCAACAGTGGGGCTTTGAACCACTTAAGCAGGTTGAATCAGTATATGATTCTCTGACTTGCTTTGGTGTAAGCGATTCGTATGTACATGGCCGGACTAGGTGGTTTTGCCCGGTGCACATTTTAGGGCCTACCCGACACGAATGAAACAGCTTTTCAGTGTCGATAAAATGGCTAGGACCTAGTAGCAGTGGCGATTGATATATTTGGATATGCAATGACCGTTTTGCATAGAAAGGCATCGGACACGTAGCGAAAGCGCGCAGTTGATACGAATCAAATTGCTGCATCTATGAAAATTGGCACTTCTGAATAAGTCACTGGACAAAAAAGCCGCAAACATGGAGAGTGCTTCTACTTTGCCTTGTATAATGAACGTGCTGTACAGTGATTTGGTGCGGATGCACTACTTGTGAAACGGAGAGCAAGCTTCCTTGCAGCTGCCATGAAGCCGTTCAATTGCTCAATAGCTGTAGTGGCAAAAAAGCGTTTCCATAACATGCAAAGTACACGACAACGCGAAGTTCCCTGTCGCATGTCTAAAGTGAAAACTGAGTTATTGCCTGTAGAGAGTGCGCTACGGTATTTGATTTTTATTTGCTTACAAGCAACCGAAAAACTTTTTGCCAGTCGATTCCTTTCAAGGACGGCGAGTAGAAAGACATGAGCTGAAGCAAACTGTAGCGAGGCAGGATCGGAGATGAATGCTGCAAGAATGAACGAATCTCTAGGAAGTGTGTTGCATCACTAGAGCACCCTTGATTGCTGCGGCTTTTCTTGAGGCGATTCAGTCGATTTAAAATGTGGCTCCAGGGAAATATACGGCATACTTCCTTCATCACCTCAGGATCAGCTTTTCGAAGGCGCTTTGTGCGACTTCCGATGAGGTTGCCGCTCTTTAGCTTTGCTTGTAGCTGTGGAAGCTGGTGAATACTGAATTGGCGTTCGCTACTTCGAGAAAGCTATGTTTTGCGATGTCTCTGAAAAAATATTTCGGAAGTAACCTGCCCTACATATGCTTCAGGAATTCAGGTAAATTGTTGTGCGCAGCCCTGCATTTATTTGTCGGTCGGCCGAAGGTGGCGACGGCAGATGACTGCGTAAGTGAACATGAAATTAAGGAGATTGAACGTGCAGCGGGGCTTTGAGGCTGCTCGTCAAAACCGCCAGGCGCACTGCTGCTATTTGGCGTATTTATGGAAGTTGAAGAGGCATATGACTAAATTTTGTCTTATAACTAAACGGGAGGCAATAAAAATCGGCGTTAGAGTTGAGCGGCCCTGACTCGTCTATGCTCTGGTTGGCAAGAATTCAATGGGTATCCATCTTGGCACAGGGTAGCACTTCACTTGTAGGTGGCCTGCGAGCAGGGCGCGCCCGGTGGTAGGATCTGTCCCCATGCGGCTCATCTAACTAAACCATATCTGCGAAACATGAGCTCTGGTATGACGGAGTGTTTCAGGGCAAAACAAGTGCGTGAAGTCGCCTGGTTCTCCCATTGCGCACTGACTCTGGATGCATTTCAGCTGGTGGGTTATTTTAAATGTCTTGTAGCCGCTTAGTTGGCGCCTCGAACACCTCTAAAGACGACAGGTTTGTGTGTGATGAATGAACATACGGGATACATAGAACGTGCTTTGAACGTGCACGATTAAATTGGGCAACTGCTTTGAGCAAGACTACTGCTGTTTTCAAGGAGATGCACAATCTTTACAGGACAATGTGAACATGGCGAAAAGCGGTGGCCTTCGGTCTAGTGAATTGGCTTAAAGAGTTTGCAGAGGGTCAAGGGCACAGCGGTCAATCGCGATTTTGATTGAAAACTCAGCAGATCGCTTGAAGTTGTTAAATATGAGTGCAAAAGAGGAGGGGCTGCTTGCTCCTGATGCTTGTGGTCCAGAATTGATGTGCGACTGTGAAGTGCGCAGCGATCGTTTACTAGACGCTCACTCCGCCAACCGCTTTAAAAATAAGGACGATGCTTTGCCTGTGGAGAATCAACACATTCAATATTTTACGCGTTGATTGGTGAATATACTGAGAGCGTCAGACCTTGTGTTGGCAAATGCAACAATGCGCTCCTTGCGCTCCATGGGGTTTCTATGAAGCTTTGGCAGGTGGATTTTCAGAGCGTAAGTTGAGTTTGTTGACTCTGCATTCGTTTGTGGCACGTTGATTTTGGCGCAACTAGAGAAGCACGAATGTTCCGACACGCGATATCGCTATGCCACCAATCACAGTGAAGACAGCGCTTGTGGTTTGTGCAGTTGCAGCCTAAGAAAGATGCCAATAGAACCGCATAACAAGCACGTTGGTCCCGAGGGAGAGCGGGCGCAGCTGATGGCCTCCTCAGGAGCTGTTTTGTCTGCCAATTAGAATACATCGCGGGTCTGGGACTTGATGGAACCCTGATTGCACGCTATGTGTCGTTCTTTGTAGTACTGCAGGGGTTTGTAGATGACCATTCATCGACAAAAAGCTGATCCACGAATCTGCACGGTGGAGAACATAGTGATGCACGAAGCAGAGAATCTTTGAGGGTCGAACGTGCTGTTAAAACACTTAATGCGGTGTGCCATGCCACCGGGCTCTTTGATTAGTAAATGAGAGAGCTTCCTTCGGCTTCCTTGCAGTCATTGAAGAGCCCAAGCTGTTTTCGTTGCGTTTGCTAGACGCCCACACCGTAAAAATGCAAATTAAATGGATGCCGCTGCTCGTGTGTCGAGGCGCCATGTCAGCATTCAAATGCTGCTCGCCGATTGCTTAAAGGAAACAAAGCCATACAGTGCAGAAACTTTGAAGGAGGGCGAAAATATCGTAGGCCATTGCTTACCCATCCCACGCTTCTAAATAAGGAGCTTGAATTTAGCGAGTGGGTTGAATTGCATAGGTGCTTTTAATTTTTTTCGAACGTGCTTGTGTTGCTTCGACATCGGCTCCAAACAATTAACGCCGCCGAGCCATTCCTATGCGACAAGTTTAAAACCTAAGGCGACTGCTATCATGCCCGAACTAAGAGGCAATGTTTTAGATCCCTGCATGAGCTGGCATACATCATAGAGACCTGTGGACACCAGGAATTCATGCGTCTTGATTGCTGGGCCGGCTTGTCTCGTTTGAAGGCTATTTAACCTCTCGTAACATAGAACCCACTGCTTGCTTTTTAAAACTACAGTTGCTACTTATGGAAGCTCAAGAGAAATGAGAGAAAAGGGCAAGGCAATGGCAATAAGTCATTCGATTAGGAAAGCGCATTGCGTTCAGGATTACTGGAGGCATGGAGGTGTATAGATGTTGTGAATCAGTCTTTACCTAAAACCAGTGGCGCGTCCTTGATCGCTCTCCCGACTGCGCACTATCACAAACTCAAGCACGTGCAGTCAATTAGCCTTCTGTGGTTGCCGGAGGAAGGCAAAGTAGGTCGGCTATGAATACTGTGGAATGCCAAGCTCGCGTACACGAAGTGTGATTTTTAGGGCGTGCTCAGGTTCACTCCTTCATACTTCACCTTGGCAGTCATCCGCACGTCGATTTTTTATTACAGAGATGTAGGACTCGGTTTTCGATGGAACGCTTTCGCGTTTAAAGGAGGGTGTATAAAGCTAATGGAAGGAGTGATCCAGATGGTGCGGTGAACTGCAGGTCGTTGTTTTTTTTGCGTCTCGCCATTTCAAGGCGTGCTATATTTCCTGAGAAACACAGTAAGTGCAGCTAAGCGACGAGGAAGTTGCCACTACTTGGAGTGAAAAGAAGCTCGAAACATCAAATCACAAGACTAGTATGTCTTCGCTCGAAAACATGTTTCTCAAGTGTCCTGAGAAAGTAGAAACTGCATGACAGAGCTGAAAGTGCTCCCCACAAATAAATATGCAGAACGTTCCCAGAATACTCTGAAGTGCTGTATAGTGGTGCGTCTACGGATTCACTATGTCGATAACAGTAGACTGCGAGAGATGTGCGGCTTCAAGCTCCCTAAGCGACCACTTATCTTGTTGTGCCGTGTTGAAGCTTTACTTTGAAAAACTCTTGTTGATATGTGGCACCACTAACGTCCCTGGTGCCATTGACTGAAGCTCGCACATAGCCTTAACAGATAAGCTATTATCTGTCGTCTCATGAGAAACGAATTAGTCTCCGTGCCATCTAAGGGGCTTGATCAAAAGCACGGCTTGGACCGTTGCAGAAATGCGTTTGCCCACTCTGAACCCGCACAAATTGCTCTGGATCTGCACCCATGGCTTGAAACGTCAGCCAAAAAAATCACACCGTTTTTTGAGGAGCACTATGCGGAAGCCTTCCACTTTTCCAACATGCTATTGTAAAGGAAGCAGATGATATTTTATGCTCCCCTTTTTGCTGGAGCAGTTCAATCTGGGCTAAGCATGTACGTACGGACGCAGCGGATCATGAAACGCTCAGACAACCCACGGAAACTCCTTTCGAGAAGTATGCTCTCGTTGATAGAGCGAAAGCAGAAGGCTTAACACTTTTATTTGCAGTTATGAAAAGCCGCTGCAGGGAACCGTTGGTTGCTGGACGAACTTGGAGGCCGTCAAACGAATGAAGAGTTTGTTAAGAAGGTGGTTATATCATTGTGGCATCAAGCACAGACGCCCGTTATTTGAAGAGTGTCAGCTGAGTGAATGGTGTTTCAACCGATGCATAAGTTGAGCAGCAACGGTGTGAACGTGTGACCCTTTTTGTCAGTGGCGCATGCGCACACGTGCACATGAAGCAAGAACGACAGCACAGCAGGATGCGGACTTTGTGCACTAATGAATCTGCTTGCTCTGTATGTTCGTTTATTTACGACATAAAGAGCTAGACAAAACAGCTTTTGCTGCAAAGGTACAGCGTGCCTTTAATTTGTCTTTATAAGCCATCATGCTGAGGATGACGCACATATCGAAGCACCACATACGACGCGATATAGACCTTATTACTTCATTAATGTTCAACTAATCTAAATGATGCTTATCAGCAGCTATCTGACGGCAACACGGCTACATAGAAATAGAGCATCCTACCGATTTGTGAAGCCTGTGAAAGCGGAAATGTGACAATTCCAGCAAGTCCGTCAAGGATCCAAATCACTTAGCGCTGTTACGTTCCTTGAAGCTTTTTTTTAGAGAATAGGCCTCCCGAACCGCAATTTGTCCGTGCAATGTGATTCTTTTGGGTGAGAGCGTCACTGCCGACTTGTGCAACTGCAAGTTGGCGGGCATGCCATTGTTGTTATGACGTACACTTTAAGCTAAGTATGCCGAAGTTCCGCTTGCTGCCATTTTCAGTGCAGCTTTTTATGTTTTCTTCATGAGGCTTCAAGGAGCCTCGGCCGGATGTTGGTGGCAAAATGCTTAGCCACTAACGCTCTGAATGTGCGTACAAGGGATAACAACGCAATCATGCGAAAAGTAGCAGTTTGAAGACTGCAGTCTCCTAGGCCAAGCCAGCTACAGGGTACGCAATGGCCTGGAGATCATAGAGGACTGTTGATGTTCTGGTTTCACGTAGAGTTATTTTTGCACAGTGACGCTTTTCATGAAACGGGAGGGTATCCAGTAAGTTTGGTTGGTTGTCGCCTGGATTTCGGAGCGCACTATTGACTTCATGCCGAAGGATCACGTCGAGTGGATTGCAGCATGGCCGACAGCCTGTGGCCTTAGAACGGGCATGCGCATCCTGGAAAAGCCTTTGATCGTCAAATGCAGGAAGAGCATAACGTAGCAAGCGCTACAGTGTCTGGATAGAAGGCGGGATGCTTGCAGCCTTCCACGATGCGCGTAGACACACGAGACGATGACGCTTTTCTAGCTGGTGCGTCGAACTTACTCTCGATAAGCCGTGACCGCGGCGGTAGGCACAGACAGGAAGGACAGGGCAATGTGCGAGCATGCAAGTGCCGTGGTTTTGCAGTTAACCAGGGACAGATGAAGAAGAGCTGTATGATCGGGAAACACTAACCAAAACCTTTGTCAAGTCTTCGGCACTCACTCAGCGAAACTTCGACGGCAGCCCCCAGAAGGCCATAGTTGGTGCATTTGCAGAATTGCAGAGGACCAAGAGCGTCGCGCGAGACGTCGCAGCATCGGCTGCCCAGAGAATTGTGGGATTTGTGGACTGACAAAGGCACCAACTGCTTATTTCGTGTTGGTTTTGCAGGATCATGCCGACAAGGGTGAAAAACGTAAAAAGTTCCTTTGGTTATTGCAGGATATCTGCTCGTGTCTTGTCGCTGCGCATGCATGTTGTTTTGTTGTTTCGTTTAGACTGTCGTGCTGCGCACGCACGCTGTACGCGGCGTGCCACCATCGGGAAATATGCTGACAAAAATAGCCATCGTATTGCTAAAGGCTTGGATAATATATGTCCAGAGTTCTTGTGTAGCTATTCGGTGAAGGTGGCACTACACGACTATTAGGATCGGGCTTTAGTCTAGGATTTAATTTTTTTAGCTGGTGCGTTGAGTTGCTAAGCTAATATTCACCACATGCTCGTGCAAGGCCCGACTCTAAAGGTAACAAGCGGACTCAAAGCGTTCGCACTGATCTTTCTTACCATTCCACAGCTATTGAGGCCGGGTTTGGCAAACTCTGCCGTCAGCAAATCGCGAAAGGCGTGCATCATGCATCTGACACCTTGTTGAATGATAACAATGGGCGGAATGTGCGGAGTGCAAACGTGGAGAGAAGAGGCTTTTCAGGCAGTGCATGCAGAATAATGCTCTGGTTTGATATGACGTACGTGAATAAGCTACAAGAAGTTGGACTAGCGTAGCTGGAAACTAGTGGCCAGATTGTGCAAAACCACAGCCATGCAGAACATTCCAATCTCTAGAATCAGCTTCGGCGTGTGTACCGAAAAAAAAGCAACGATTTATATCTAAAGTTACTTGCTGGAGAAAGGGCAAAATTGCCTTTAATTCTTGAGTAGCAGCGGAGGCGTGAAGTACCTAATCAGGCAATCGTTTGACGATTTTCTGGAAAGTCGCATCATGCGAAGATTTTCCATTCCGTTCAACATTCCTAAAATATGTTGCGCGGTGCAGGCCTTGTCTTATGGCACTTTTGCTGCCTGCCAACTCTAGGACGTCACAGAAATTCCAGCTGAGTAGGTGCCGAAGACTCAGCAGAGAGGTTGGACTGCCGCATGGTTTACGCAAGGCACACCGCGTATTTATGGTAAGGATGATATAACGGTTCAAGGCGGTGAGCTGCAATGCGAAAGCGTTCTGTGGTTATAACATCGTTACGCAACTCTGTATGCAGGCGACTAGCTTGCGAGCTAGCCGTTCGCCAGGCAAGTGCTCAAGGTGATAGCAGTGGCGGGAAGATTGCGAAGAAGCAAAGAGTATACTTCCAGCTAAGACGGCCAAACAACATTAAGGTCCTCTTTGAGCAATTGTGGGTTCTTTTCTATGAGGGAACGCATACTGGCGGACATGAGGAATCTGTGATAGTGGCATGCCAGGTCTCGAAAGAATTTGCGCCGAGTAGGAAAAGGCGCAGTCTAGCAACGGCCAAAGATGTGATTTGAAATGCAACATGGCGCTGAGCATACGAAGGCAACCATTCAGAGAGATCAGCAAACGACTTTCATTGTGGGATAGAGAAATAGTAAAATTTTGTCAAATACGCCACTGTAGAACGGGTGTGTCGAGGCTATACAAGCTTCGATTTGCTGTATGACGGCTCGTTTCGAGCTTTCTATATGCGGTGACTGCCTTTCAGAGTTAGCGTTCCCAAAGGAGTTTGACGGTTCGAATTCGGGCTCGATATTCGCTAAATGCCAGTGGGCTGCACGACAGCAGCTAGGCTCCTGCTACGTCACTACCGCAAAATCAGCATAGCGCTCAGAGAGCAGCTTGACTCATTCATGACACGTATCCTGTGTTGCATATTCTCATAAAAAACACGCTAAAGTGCGTGATATCCTATGGATTCAGTATGGTGGTAGTAGGGGCTCTTCCTGTGAACGAGAACCTTACGAGCCAACCTTTTTCAAGCAAGTTTTCAGAATGAGGCGTTGGCGGTGCTATGCGCATCTGCCACTAATGAAGAAAGCCAACTGGCCACTTGATATCCAAAAAAATGCAGTTTCTCGCAAGGTACTGTTGTCCGCTGCTGGATAAGCCTGTATGGGGTTCTTTTCTTCGGCGGCAAAGGCTAGGCGGTGGCTCGCAAATAGACCTGGTAAATGATTCTTTTCGCGTCGTGTACAGGCGTCCGATACGTAGCATAATACGAAAAAAGTCCAGATGTGATTCCTTGATTTCGGAGCTCGCTGCTCTCTCCTCAGTCAGTGGACGAAGCTGGGGAGAGCCCAGAAAGCGGCTGACGTTGCGGATTAAGGAAAAAGTAGGAATTGCTTGGAATGTCGATGTTGTAGGACGGGAGTACTTAAGGTCGATGTTGTAGGACGGGAGTACTGAAGGTGGACGCACTCTATTGAGTTGCTTTACAATTTGTTGTGCGCTTGTTGCATGCGACGAGATTGCGCCTTGTGGTCGGCATTTTTGAAGAGAGGGCGACGGGTTGAGTCCGATGGCGAGGTTTATTTGCGGCCTGTCAGTTCAAGAAGATGGTTGCATTTCAGCTGGGTGGGTGAGCGCCGCAGAGTCAGGAGAGCGCAGGGAGGACCGCACTTCCCACGGAGGATATGTTGTGTCCAGCGAGTAAGTGCTGGGCCTGAGGGAGAAAGGAGCAGCGCAGATATCCATTGATTTTTGGACGCAGTTAATGTGAAGCTGCAAAGCGCAAAAGTAGCTAAACAGTCGTCCATTTTCCAGGCGATTT
>NW_013652064.1:0-8756 GCF_000499385.1 Eimeria necatrix
CACTGCAAACGGGAACAGAGACCAGCCAGCCTGAAGCTAGAGAGGCTTCCGCGAAACCGCACTGCACGGTGTGAAAACTGGTTGGCTCTACCATGCTGCCATCAGCAACGGCGCCGATTCTCCCGCCTCCTGAGCCATCACCCAATAAAAGTTACGCAGTTGAGGAATTCCTTAATCTGTAGAACTGTAAAGAAGCACTCACAGCACTGTGAAACAACAAGACACAGGGAGGAGCTCACGCCCAACCACACCCAAACACACGAAGCTGCTGCCCACAAAGAGCTTCACTTACTAAGACTCCACGCGCACGTCAATGCCCTCACACTCGAAAGTTCGAAAGCCTTTGCAACTGTGCAGATCTAGTCTGCAGTGCGTGTTTCGAAGCCTTTTCCAGTGGCAAAACACCATTAGCCACACTCCCACTATATCTCTTCACAATCGCGCTCAGCCGCGCTACAAAAGTTGGCAAGTAACTCGCTATTGGCGACATTCGCCTGCAGCAAGCAACGCCAAAGGCAGTGTCAATGGACTGACGTTCCTCTCCATGCGAATGTCTAGACCAAATGAAGAAAAACTGGATTTCTATGCTGCGAAGCGATTGACAGAAAGAGTCTAACCTAGGTGACATCGAAACGGTAGTGAGGCTATCGTGCGTCAGCGCATACTAGCTGTTCGAAACGCCACGACGCTCAAAATTAATAATGCAGCATGACGCTTGTTGACCTGAAACCCGATGGACGTCGCCTCATATGGGCGTCGCCGCGGTGACGGGGAGAGAGAACGGAGTGACACTCGATAACTGCTCAGAGCACAAGAGAAAGTGTCACGAAGCGGTACAACCACAGTGAAGAGCCCTGGCAAAAATTGCCCAAACAACTCGACATGCACAGCCCACCACAAAACCGCGCTGCATGTGTGGAAACTGCGTTCTCTCTCGATGCTGAAATCGGGTACCACGCCCTTTCACCCCTTTTCCCTCCAAACACCCAACCGCAGCTTCTGCATGTGCACGACTGAATGAAACAAAAGGGCGCTGCATTTCAGTGCTGCCAGCTGCCAGCTCATGACAGAACATATCGTGAAGTCGCCAGGCATAGTTCATTTGAGGAAGCTAACTGAGCTGTCGCGCATTCTCGCGTACATCCTGTGGAGAGCGGTAAGGCAAGGAGCTATGAGAAAGGCAATGAGCAGGAAGTTTGTAGAACTCAAACCCAGCGGGAGCTGCTTCAAATAAATGCCCCAGCAATTAGGAAAGGGAACAAAATGCCACACAAGAACTGCTCACAGGTCAATAGACCCTGCGAGCAAGACATAAAAACACACTGAACAGCCATCCAGCAGGAAACAGTGCCCAAGCAGCCAAACGCTCTAGAGGAATTACACTACACGGCGTGAAAAATCGCTTCACTTCACCTGCTTTCCGTGTGAACATGCAACCACAGCTGTTGCATTTGCATGCCCGAACGAAACAAGAGCGCACTGCACATCAACGCTGCCAGCGAATGACAGGAAAGCGCCGCCAAGCCGCAAAACACAAGCCACTTGAGAACGCTAGCTGAGCTATCCTGCACTATCGCGTACATCCTGTGGAGAGTCGTAGAGCAAGAAGCATGAGGCAACAAATGCAGCACGTGGCTTGCCAATTTGAAACCCGGTGGACGTCGCCTCATACTAGCGCCTAGACAGTTACGGACGGGACCACAATGCCACCCAACAGCTGCTCACAGCCATTGAGAGCGTGTCAGCGAGATAAAGAACCGCAGTGAGCAGTCATGTAGGAAGGAAACAATGCTCAGGCAGCCAAGGCTCCAGAGGCTGCCGCGTGGTGTGATTACTGGTCCTCCTCTCGACGTTGCAGCCAGCAGCGCCACCCTTCCACCCGCTTTCCACACAAACACCCAACCAACGCTGCTCCACGCGCACGTGTGAACTTAGGCGGAAGGGTTCTGCATTTCTTTTCTGCCCAACGGGTGACAGAAAAAGCGTCTCCAAGCCGCCAAACACAGGTAGGAAGATACCGGGCTATTCTTCATCAACACGTACGTGCTGTACAAAACCTTGACGTAAGCTGCTATGCGTTAGCCAATGCAGCACACGGTTTGCCAACTTGAAGCACGTAGACGCCGCCTCATATGAACGCATAAGTCGGGCACCCCATATGGATGCCTCGACAATGACGGGGGAGAGAGAACGCATTGATCCACAACACTGCTTATAGCACAAAAGAGCATGTCAGCGAGACGTAAAACCGCTGTCAAGAGCTTTGTCTGGAGGAAACAGAGTCAAGCAACCAAAAGCTGCACAGGCCGCCGCGAAACCGCAATGCACGGTGTGAAGACTGATTGTCCTCTCGACGCTGCAATCAGCAAGCACGCCCTGTCACCTGCTTTACCTCCAAACGCCCAACCACAGCTACTGCATGTGCAAGTTGCAAAGTAACAAAAGGCCGTTGCATTTCAACGCTGTCAGCGGATGACAGGAAAGCGGCGCCGAGCCGCCAAACGTAGGTCATTTCAGAAAGCTGAATGGGCTATTCTGCATCGTCGCGCACTTGCTGAGGAGACCCCGGAGGCAACAAGCATGTAGCAGTCAGTGCAGCAGATGGCTTGCCGACCGAAAATGCAGTGGATGTCGCCTCATGTAAGTGTCTCGACAACAACGGAAAAGAAAACAGTATCAGCCAATACCTCCCTACGGCACAAACGACCGCGTCAGGAAACCATAAAACCACAGCGAATAACAATGACAGAAGAAAGAAATGCCACAGCAGCCAAAGGCTCCAAAGACCGCCGCGAAACCGCATTGCGTGGTGTGAAAACTGGTCTCCTTCTCCACGCCGCAATCAGCAACCATGCCCTTCCACCCGCGTTCCGCGCAAACACCAAGTACCAGCTCGTGCATGTGCACATCCGAACAAAACAAGAGGATACTGCATTTCTTTGGCGCCAACAAGCGACAACAAAGGGTCGCCAAACCGCCAAGCATAGGCCATTTGACGACGATAACTGAACTACCCTGCATCACCGCGCACTTTCTGAGGAGAAACAGGAAGCAGGGCACTATACGACTGCCAATGCAGCAGATGGTTTGTTTACCTCAGCCCCAGTGGACGCCGCTTCATGTGAAAGCTTCGACAATAAAGGACGGGAACAGAATACCATCCAACAACTTGTTACAGCACACGAGGGCGTGTCAGCGATACGTAAAACCGCAGTGAACAGGCATGCCAAAAGAAAATAGTGCCCAGGCAACCAAAAATTCCACAGGCTGCTGCAAAACCACACTGCATGGTGCGGAGGCAGGTTCCCCTCTTGTTGCTTTAATCGTCAACCATGCCCTTCCACTCACCTTTTGTGCAGGCACCCAATAACAGCTATGCCTTGACGAAATCGTTGCAATCTGCAGAAGCCGAACTGACCACTTACAGTAGTGCAACACAACAGCGCACACAGAAGGACGCCCACCCAACCACACCCAAACACACCAAGCTGCTACCCACAAGCAGCTTCAGCTCTACGTTCACACATACGCACGCCATTGCCCTCACACTCGCGCGCTCGAAAGCCTTTGCAAATTGCATGATGCCTCCAGAACTTTAGTCTTTTCCAGTCTCAACGACAAAACACCATTGGGCACATTCCTGCTATCTCCCTTCACAATTGCGCTGAGCCGCTCTACAAAATTTTGCAAGTAACTCACTATCGGCGACATTCGCCTACAGCAAGCAACGCCAAAAGCAGCGTCAATGGACCGACGTTCCTGTGCATTGGGAAGCATAAACCAAATGAAGAAAAGCTAGATTCCTATGCTGCGAAGCGACTGACAGAAATAACTCAACCTAGGTAACATAGAAACGGTTGTGAGGCTATCGTGCGTCAGCGCATACTAGCTGGTCACAACAGCATGCCTATAGATACCTATGCTTACGGTAGAGCGCTCCGTTTGCCGAACTGAAACCCGGTGGACAACGCCTCATGAGCGTCGCCAAATTGAAGGAAGACAAAAAGCAAAGTGACAACCGACAACCCCGTACAGCGCACACAATGGCGTCAGGAAACCGTAAAACCACAGTGAATATCCATGCCGGAAGAAACCGATGCACAGGCCGCCCGAAGCTAGAGATGCCACCTCGAAACCGCAGTGCATGGTTTGAAAACTGGTTTTCCTCTCAATGCTGCAATCAGCAACAACGCCCTTTTACCCGCCTTCCGCGCAAGCACCCAACAGCAGCCACGCCTTGACGAAATCTTTGCAGCGGCAGAAGCAAACTAATCACTTACAGTAGTGCAACACAGCAGTGCACACAAACGCATCCCCACCCAACAAGCTGCTACCCACAAGCAGCTTCACTCACTAAAGCTCTACGCTCACACATACGCACGCCAATGCCCTCACACGCGCATGGACGAAAGCCTTTGTAAGTTGCACGACGCCTTCGGATTTTTAGTCTGCAGTACGTGTTTCGAAGCCCTTTCCACTCTCAACGGCAAAACACTAAGGCACATTCCCACAATATCCCTGCACAATCGCGTTGAGCCGCCCTACAAAATTTACCAAGTAACTCGCTATCGGCGACATTCGCCTGCAGCAAGCAACGCCAAGAGTCACGTCAAAAAACCGCAGTTCTGCTCCTTGCGCAATCCGCAACGAAGTGCGGAAAGACTAGGTTTACATGTTGCGAAGCGATTGACAGAAATAGCCCAACCTAGTAACATAAAATCGGTAATGTGGCTATCCTGCGTCAGCGCATACTAGCTGTTCACAACAGTACGGCCCTCAACATTCCTGCAGAAGATGCAGCGCGCCGTTCGTCAACCTTAACATCGGTGGCTCTCGCCTCATATGAGCGTCGCGAAAATGATGGAAGACAACAAAGTGGCACCAGAGAACCCTGCAAAGCACACGCTATCGTGTTCGCGAGACGCAAAACCACAGCTAACATCCATGCCAGAAGGCAAAAGTCCACAGGACGCCCGAAGCTAGAGATGCCGCCTCGAAACCGCACTGCATGGCTTGAAAACCGGGTTTTCCTCTCGACGCTGCAATTAGCAACCACGCCCTTCCACCCACCTTCCGTGCAGGCACCCAATAACAGCTACGCCTTGAGCCCAAACGTTTTATCTGCTGAAGCGGATCACCACTTACAGTAGTTCAACACAACAACGCACACAAAAAAACTCCCACCCAACCACACCCAAATACACCGAGCCGCTACCCACAAGCAGCTTCACTCGCTAAAGCTCTACGCGCTCACACAATCACGCCAATGCCCTCACACTCGCATGCTCGAAAGCTTTTGCAAGTTGCACGACGCCTTCGGATTTTTAGTCTGCAGTACGTGTTTCGGAAGCCTTTTTCACTCTCAACGGTAAAACACCATTGGGCACATTCCCACTACACCCCGGCACAATGGCGCTCAGCCGCGCTACAAAATTTCGCCAGTAACGCGCTATCGACGACATTTGCCGACAGCGAGCAATGCCAAAAGCAGCGTTAATTGACCGAAGTTCCTTTGCATGCGAATGTCTAAACCAGATGGAGGAATGCCACATTTCTATGCTGCGCTATGATGCGAAGCGATCGACAGAAAGAGTCTAACCTAGGTGACATTGAAACGGTAATGAGGCTATCGTGCGTCAGCGCATACTGACTGTTCGAAACGCCACGACGCTCAAAATTAATAATGCAGCACGACGCTTGTTGACCTGAAACCCGATGGACGTCGCCTCACATGGGCGCCGCCGCGGTGACGAGGAGAGAGAACGGAGTGACACTCGATAACTGCTCAGAGCACAAGAGAAAGTGTCACGAAGCGGTACAACCACAGTGAAGAGCCCCGGCAGAGGGAAAAATTGCCCAAGCAACTCGACATGCACAGCCCACCACAAAACCGCGCTGCATGTGTGGAAACTGCGTTCTCTCTCGATGATGAAATCAGTAACCACGCCCTTTGCACGCTTTTCATCCAAACACCCAACCGCAGCTTCTGCATGTGCACTTCCGAATGAACCAAAAGCGCGCTCCATTTCAACGCTGCCAGCGAATGACCGGAACGTGCCACCAAGCCGCCAAATTTATAGTTATATAGTACTTGATGAAACTGACTGGGCCATACAGCATCATCACGTACTTTCTGAGGAGCATGCGGAGGGAAGAAACATGAGACACCCAATGCTGCACGGGGCTTCTCGACCAGAAACCCGGTGGGCTTCGCCCTTTATGTGCGTCTCGACAATGGCAGACGGGACCAATGCCACCCAACAAATGCATACAGTGCAAGAGAGCATGTCAGCAAGCCGTAAAACCATGGTGCACTGTCATGCCCGAATCAAACAGTGCCCAATCAGCCAAAAGCTCCAGAGGCCACCGCGAAAGTGCATTGCACGGTGTGAAGAGTCGTTGCCTTTTCCATGCTGCAATCGGCAGCCACACTCTTCCACCCACCTTCCGTGCAAGCACCCACTAACAGTTACGCCTTGGCGCAATCGGCGCAATTCCTGCGTATGCACAACAACAAACAACCACTCACAGCACTGCGAAACAACGACGCACACAGAAGAAGAAGTCCCACCCAACCACACCCAAATACACCAAGCTGCTACCCATAAGCAGCTTCACTCGCTAAAGCTCTACGCGTTCACACATGCACGCCAGTGCCCTCACACTCGCATGCTCGAAAGCCCTTGCAAGTTGCACGACGCCTTCGGATTTTTAGTCTGCAGTGCGTGTTTCGAAACCTTTTCCAGTATCAACGGCAAAACGCTAAGGCACATTCCCGCTATGTCCCGGCGCAATTGTGCTCAGCCGCTCTACAAAACTAAGCAAGTGACTCGCTATCGGCGACATTCGCCTGCAGCAAGAAACTCCAAAAACAGCGTAAATGGGCCGACGTTCCTCTGCATGGGGAAGCCCAAACCAAATGTTGAAGGACTAGATTCCTATGCTGCGAAGCGATTAACAGAAAGAGCCCAACATAGATACTGTGGAAAACGGTGATGAGGCTATCGTGCGTCAGCGCATACAAGCTGTTCAAAACGATACGACGCTCAATACTTGAATAATGCAGCACATCGCTTGCTTACCTGAAATCTGGTGGACACCGCTTCATATGAGCGCCGTCACAGACACGGAGACAGAGAACAGAATGACACTGGACAACTGCTTACAGCACAACAGGGCCTGTCAGGAAGCCATAAGACCACGCGTAACAGCCACGCCAGACGCAAATAGTGCCCAAACAGACAGAAGCACCACAGGCCGCCGCAAAACAGCACTTCACGGTGTAGAAACTGGTTTCCCTCTCGACGCTGCAATCAGCTGTCACGCCCTTTCACCCTTGTTCCTTGCAAACACCCAACTACGGCTGCTGCATGCGCACGACTGGCAGCAACAAAAGGGGCTTACACTTCAATGTTGTCCAGCGACAGACAGGGAAGCCCCCCGAAAGCCGCTAAACATCTCATTCGAGACAATCAATCTGACGATGGCCCATCAGCACGTACGCGCTGTTGAGAACAGTACATAAGGGAGTTATGCGGCAGTCAATGCCGCAGGTGGTTCGTCGAACTGAAATTCGGTGGCCATCGCTTCATATGAAAGCCTTGGCACTGACAGGGGTGAACACAATCCCACCCAACAACTGCCTACGCACAAAAGACGGTGTCAGCAAGTCGGGAACCGGCAGTAAATAACACCACCACAAGGAATTAGCGCCCAGGCAGCCAGATGGAGTAGATGACAACGTTCAACCTCACTGCGTGATGAGAGAACTGGTTTCCCTTTCGACACTGCAATCAGCAGCCACGCCTTTTCATGCGCTTTCCTTGCAAACACCCAGTCACAGCTGCTGCACGCGCATGTCTGAACGGACCAATACGGCACTGCCTTGCCATGATGTCCAGAAACTGACAGGAAGGCTTCACCGAGCCGCCAAATATAGGTCACTTCAGGACGCCAACTGGTATATCCTGCGCCAACATTCTAACTGGGCTATTCTGCATGAACACGCACTTCCTAAGGAGAACCGGGTGGCTCGCAGCAATTAGCGTAGAATGCAAGAGGTAACAAGTCATCCTAAATCCCGATGCACGCCGCCTCATATGAAAGTCTCGACAATGACGGACAGAAACGCTGTGCCATCTAACTACTGCTTATAACAGAGCAGAGCCTGTGGGCGAGACGTCACACGGCGTTGAAGAGATACGCCAGAGGAAAGCAGCTCGCGAATCGCCAAAAGATGCAGCAACCGGAACGAAGCCTTACTGCCTGGTGTGGAAACTCGCTCCGCTCTCGACACCGCAATCAGCAAACACGCGCTTTCACCCGCCTTCCGTGTAAACACTCAACTACAGTTGCTGCATGAGCGCGGCTGAGCGACGCAATCGGGGGCCGCATGTCTATGCTGCCCAGAAAGTCACAGGAAAGCGCCGGCGGGCCTCGAAACATGGGTCACGTGATGACGCTAACTGGCTATCCTGCTACGTCGCGCACTGGCTGATAAAAGCAAAGGTAAGTAGCTATTCAGCAGTCAATGCATCACGTGGTTCGTTGACGTGGAACCCGGTGCACGCCGCCTCACGAAAGCCTCGACAACGACGGGCGGAAACGCAGTGCCACCCAACAACTGCTTACGCACAAACAAGCGTCTCAAGAAGCCGTGAAACCAAAGTGAACAGCCACGCCAGAAGCGACCAGTGCCCACGCAGCCAAAAGCTCCAGAGGAAGCCGCGATAAAACGGCACTGCGCGGGGCAAAAA
>NW_013652065.1:0-9144 GCF_000499385.1 Eimeria necatrix
GGGAGGTCCCAGGCGACTCTCTGGGGGAGGAATTTAAGGGGTACCTCTTCCGCATAACCGGCGGCAACGACAAGCAGGGCTTCCCTATGATGCACGTGTCCGTTGTTGGTTATTAGAAGATGGAGGTCTGTCGGTATCCCGGCGCAATAGTAGTCCGCGATTTCGTCGGGGGCTAGACCCAACCCCCGCTCTGCCACAGCCGCAAACTGGTCGGTGTATTCCTTCGGGTCACCATTCCACCGTACCTTTGTCAACTCCGTTAACAATTGACTCTGCGACATTTTTCTGTCAAACCGCTCCAAAAGCCTGCGCCGTACTGTTGCCCAGTCGCTTAGGTCGATGGTTTCTTGTAGATACATCGAATACGTTAGAGCCGGGTCCACAAGGTGGTCTATAAGTGTATTTCCCCACTCGCGCGGTTCCAGTCCCATCTGGGTGTACCGGCGCTCGATGCGCGTCAGAAAGGCCTTCATAGTGCTGCCGTCTTCAGGTAGTATAGGAGTCGTTGCGCCGGACGCTCCGGTTTCCCCCATAACAGTTCTAATCACACTCATTGCAGACTGGAATTGGTCCCAGGCGATGAAGGGACTGTCCCCTGGCATAACATTGGGCAAAGGTGTCTCCTGCGGGGGCGCCTCCTTATGCTCATGTGACCGCTCTGCCACGGCGGGTTTCGGAGTCACGTGGCGGTGATGGGCTGGTGTCCCGCTCGGCATTCTGTTGACTGACATTGTAGGAGTCTCCTGTGGTGTGGGACCGATGACGCGTCCGTTGCGGAGGTGCATCCCTTACCGAGCAAAGATTTCTAAGTGCGAGGCATTAAAACAAAGTATTTATACTCCCAAGTCCGGAAAGAATAAAGATTTCAATCCCGGAACAGCCCCCAAATGTAGTGCGCGGCGCCTACTGCTGCGACTACGCTGTTCTCTGCCCCTCTGCAGGTCTACATACTACACCTAGTATAGCCCCATTTCTTGGTCTCTATAGCTTTATTCCGTCGAAATACGACAATTCAAAAAGTGTCTCAAGTCTGTCTCATCGATTCGCTCCCTTCTCGGAGCTTGCGTCCTAGACCCTAGGGGGGGAGGTCCGCATTGGTGCCGGCGCTATCGCCAGCCCCAGTCTCCACACGATTTCCGCACATTTCACGTTTTCATTAGAACTGAAAGACGGTTTTTCTTATTTTTTTCATATTGGGCGGGTCCTGTCCCCCTCCAGTGTTGCGGTCCCTTGCAGGTCGCTAGCTAGCTATCCTCTCTAGGACACTAGCCAGCCCCATTGTAGTGCCTCAGCACTACACGTAGGAGGCGAGCTCCCAGAGTGAGGCGAACCGAACAGACATATTTTGAAACACTTAAGAATTATTGTATTTCGATGAAATTAAGCTACAGTTTCCAGGAAATGGGCCTACGCTAGGTGTAGTTTGTAGGCCTGCTCGAGGGGCAGGTAGCAGCGTAGTCGCAGCAGTAGGCGCTGCGCACTACACTGAGTCACGCTCGCCGAGTTCAATATTTGGACGAAGCGTTTGTTCCAATGCACGGTTCACATGTTTGCTCGGCCTAAGAAGACAGTGGTCGTTTGATGCTGAATTAGATCCTCAGGTGCTGCCAGAGCCCAAATTGAGATTGGGGGTTTCGCTTAGAAGTGGGATCCTCAGAAAGGCCGTAGTAGCGAACGAGACGGTCGGAAAGCAATGTAACAGTGTCTCTCTGAGAACCTTATTGGTAATAAAAACGTGAGCTCTCTTGCCTAGAGGCTTTGCAGTCACTAAAATAGTGTCGTGGCACGAGATAGTGGAAGGCAAGCTGGTCGATTCTAACGGACTTGATTCCAGAGAAGAGAGGGAATGAGTAACGATTGGACAAATCAGGATGACTTCAGTGAGTGATAAACACAAGATTCCACGTATGCTACAAATAAAGCAAGCATGGTTTGACAATACTTATGCCAAGTGAGGGCCAGAAAAATTCTTTTCTGCTTTTTTACCGTGGCATGATCATGGTGAGCACAAAACATGAAAGTGAGGAATTCAGGGGACCCCAGCACGAAAAACATCGTATGCCATTAGTACAGACGCGGGTAAGGCGCTGCTTATCCATTAGCGGGAAACATCATTGTACAGCTCGGGAGGCGTCCTGGCATCGGGGACCTGCAGAATAGTGTAGTCGACTGAACGCTCCTTAAGACGCTGTATGGCGTATGTGTGAATCGCTTTCCATTGAAAAGCTATGCCCCTACTTTTGAAACTTTGTCCACTGAAAAGGTGTGCACGTGCGAATGAGATTGACTTTTGCGTAGTGCCGGTGCATACACATGTGGCAAGAGCTTAATGTGCCGAGGAACTGGTGAAGTTTTGTCTCGTTAGTGAACGGCTCATGCGATGTAAGAATAGTTTGTACCTTGCTCGCTGCAGGCTGTGTACACTAAGCACGTATAGTACAGCCACGATAGGTAAGCTCTTGCTTTGCGAATTTGCTCTTGCAGAACAAAGGGTAGAGCTGCTGCTCGAGGACAATGCCAGGCATTTGCTGCTGAAGCTGAGCGTGTGCAGCGAGGATAGCGCTGTAGATCAGCGCCTCAACAAGAGAGGCAACAGCGCCATGTGCTAAAAGGCTGTTCAAGATAGGAATTGATGCTGACTTGGGAGGTACATGGAACAGCTTTGAGGCCGAAGTAATCGCCATAATCCTTGGATACCTCCCTGTGTAGAAGCCTGCCTTCCAAAGGTTTCCCGTGGTCATTCGGATTTGATGGAAACCTGCCTTCATATGGAACGGACAAATGCACTTTAATTCCACCAACATCCAGAATAATGTTTGTATGAATTCGAGGAAAATTGAGGGCAACTCTAAGCGCATTTATTGCTTGATAGTCGGCCAGGAGGCTCATGTTTCGCTCTCTTCAGGCAGCATCGTGCTTTCCAATTATGGTGATGGGAGCAAAATTTGGGGCATAGGTCGAACCAGTGCAGCCTCGCTGACACTTCAGCTGGTATGTTCTCCTGCGCCTGTCAAAATTCTTCCTTTATGGGGAACCTACCCGTGGGTCCAAATGTGTGCCGCAAATGCGGCAGCGCGGAGGAACGTACCACCATTTGCCGCCTTGATTTGGGCGCCTGTTGCGCCAGAGTCCTAACAACAGTAACTTGCACCACTGGCCATTCACATAGCTCCGGAGCTTGTAGGACTGAAAATACCAGGTCACCTTATGCTCAGTCATCCAGTCCAAACCCAAAACTAAATCATAGGGAACGGTTCCCATTAAGAAGTCCCCGGAAAAACATGCGTGTCCACACCACATCGTCAACCAAGTCACAACTCGATCAATGCGTAATTGTTCACCTGCAGCAACAGTGAACTTATGCTCTTCTGGAAGTCTCAGCACCCTCGGCTGCAATCGCTCGACTGTTTTAGGGTTAATGAAACTTTTCGAAGCGCCTATGTCTAAAAGTGCCTCGCATGAACTTCCTGCAAGCTCAACGCGAAGTACCGCTGTTGCACCCACGTAACACAAGGCTCCTCCTTGGTTGCAAGATTCCTTCGCACTAGTTTCCCACCACCAGTGCGGCATAGTCTCTATCGCTTCTGGCCTGCAGTCTTCTTCTGTCGCTCCTGCAGACTTCCCGCTGCTATCCGTCTTCGCGTACGGAGCCTCCTCGCTCCGCCTCGGCACCGGCCCAGACTCCAACCGCGTTTCCGAAGGGGGCTGAGTCCCCAGCACGTCCTCATCGCTCACTTTGGTTTCCTCTACCGTGTTGAGGAGGCGGTTCCCTTGCTCTATGGAGACTGGAATGGCATTAGGTCCTGTCGCTACGGCACGCATCATCCCTTTGCCATGGCTACGTGGCCTAGAACGCTCGTCTCCAACAACGCCTAGGCCTCGCGGTTTAACTGTTCGGTTTTCTCAGTGCTGGGACGGATAGGTTGCCTGCTGCTCTTGTTTTCCGGCTAGGCACGACCTCGGTCGTGTGTAGGACAGTCACGAGCATAGTGTCCAACACCTCCACACTTCTTGCAGGTCTCACCTGGCCACTTGGTCCGTTCCCCGTTCCCCTTTGCTGAGGCAAGCTCGTGCCGGGGGTGTCCACGACCCTGACACTCGTAGCAGTTCCCGGAGTTTTCTCCAGGCCTAGTTTCATTTTCCTGCTTCCGATGGGTTGCATTTGCCTCTGTATCAGCTCTTATCGCTCGACTAGACCTTTCTCGTAGCTCTAGCACAGTCTGCTTAGGTTCATAGAGTCGCGCTGCTGCTGTCGCCGCTTGTTCACAGGAGGAATACTTCACCAGCCCATTATTTGTAATGAGAAGATGGAGGTCAGTTGGTAGCCCAGCGCAGTAGAAGTCAGCGAGTTCGTCGGGGACGATCCCAACTCCACGATCCGCTACAGCCGCAAACTAGTCCGTATACTCTTTAGGGTTTTCATTCCATCGTACTTCACCTAACTCCGTTAGCAGTTGACTCTGCGACATTGTCTTGTCGAGCCGTTCCAGAAGCTGGCGCTGTACAGTTGCCCAGTTGCTTAGGTCGATAGTTCGCTGTAGCTATAATTCAATACGTCAGAGCCAGACCCACAAGATGGTCGATACGTGTGTTCCCCCACTCTATGGTCTCCAATCCCATCTGGGTGTACCGTCATTCGATACGCATTAAAAAGGCCTGCATAGTACTGCCGTCTTCAGGGAGTATAGGCGACGTTACGCTCGATCCTCCGGACCCGCCTATAACATTCTTTATCACAGCCATCGCAGAGTGGAGTTGGTCCCACAAGACGTACGGACCGCCCCCTGGGATGCAGTTAACATTTGCTATAGGTGCCACCTGCTGGGGTGTCTCCTTATGCCCGTGCAGCCGCTCTGCCACAGTGGGTTTCGGAGTAGCATGTCTATGTTCGGTTGGTGTTCCACTGGGCAATTTGTTTACTGACATGGTAGAGGCCTCCTGTTGCATAGGTCCGACTACGCGTCCGTTGCGTGGGTGCATTCCTTACTCAGCTAAGATATCTAGGTGCGAATTATCAAAGCAAAGTATTTCTACCCTCAGGTCCGAAAAAAATAGTTTTTAGTTCCCGGAACAGCCCCCAAATGTAGTACACTGCGCTCTCTGCAGCGCCAACGATGCTGCGCAGCCCACAACTTGGGCGTTCTATGAAATATTCTCTACTACCGACGCATCGGCCGCGTAACGTCTACAATTGTTTTGAAAAGACCGCTTCCGTTCGAGTTCTCAAAACCATATTTTCATAAAAGTCGTTTCCCCTTGTTCTTGCTGTGCTGGTCTACAACGGATTCCCAGCTTGATGATACCACCTGGCTTAGTTTTCAAATTGCAGCCTTGACCAAGTCGGTGGCCCTGTCTGAATAAGAAAAGGAAGGCCTTCCTTAGCTTCTTCATTAATCCAAGGCATTAGCCTTTGCTTCCCAACAGTGGTGCCATAGCACCTTTCTGTCCCTCCCGGCAGTCTACGCCATTACAACTTCCTTCTGCATCAAAATGCCATCCCTATGATTCGTGGATAATCGAAGCAAATCATTAGAATTTCACTGCGGGGATGGAAAAGGTCCTCCCACTGGCTGGTTCCGCCGATGCCCGTCTTCAGCGATAACTTGCCTTTGGAACACAACTAAGTAAGTTGCTTCGTGGGTTTTGTGCTGCAGTATATCCATGAAATTCTTTGCAGCGGCCAACTAAGTTTTTGATCTGCACTTTACGTTGAACCTGCAGTCACCCTGCAGCAAGCACCGTACCACCACGACGATCGACCGCTGCCTGCTACTAGGATAAGCAATTAACTCTTCAAACATTGTGACCCGCCCTTTGTAGCTTGTGCCGCAGTGTTTCGTTTTGCTGTGCATCTGGTTGCGGCGACTACTTTTCACCAGCCTCGTTGGAGACATATCCCGATGAACTTCGACGACGGCACGCCTCGCACACTGCGGGTGTTTCTGCACCGCAGGCATCAAACCTTCCGGCATGTATGCAGGAGTAGACTGGACGTTTTCCAGAACTGCAACGTAACTTGACGTGCCGCCCCTGCCCAGATGACGATGAGCACTTACTCGGGTGAAGGCGCTGACAAACACTCCCGTGCTGTTCCCAGTGCCGGTGCAGCTACCCACCTCGCTGTAATGCGCCTTTAAAATTTGCGTATCGCAGTCACCAGTCCTCGTTTTGTTTGTACAGTAGGTGCGTATGCTTGCCAGATTGTGGCTATGAAGGACCCGATGTACTATGGCGGATGCCGGTGACATCCGTCTGCTATGAGCAGCGAACAGTATGCCGTCGTCGTGCCGCAAAGGCTGTCGCTCACACTGAGAAGAGAGACGAGATGTCTTATGCCACGAGAAAACACTTCATGTTAATGGCGCCTGCAAGGTATTGTCGAGTATTTGTCTCAACAGGCTATGCAGTGTCACGTGCAGAATTGAACTTGACCAAAAAGTGATTATAGAAAGGTACCCTTTCGCATCAACGTGGTCTCATCACGGAAATTAGCTCCACTCCTGCACTGGTGCTCTATGCCGAACATCTCACTATGTTCTTGTAGAATGTTTGATGTACGACGCCGACGCCATCAACATGCCAAGATAACTATTTGACCAATTGGAAATCACTGAAGGAAAGTAGAAGCACGACAAAAGTCTAGACACAGCGCTGCGAGGATGTGAGCGTGACCTTTGTATCAAAATGGCTGGCTTGCAACGGCAGGAAATCCACCGCCGATCCCGTCGTGCTGAGCTTGCAACTGGGAAGGAAAACTTAGAGCCCACCACCAAACAAAGGCAAGAAGAGCGAGGAGGAGAAACAGTTGTACACATCTGGAAAGCAAGTTCTGTACATGGCTGTGCAACACCTCCAGTGGGCAACAACACTTCTCTTCCTGTAATGCTGCGGCAAGTTAGGGTTGGTCGAACAGCCCAATTCTTCATGATTTGTAGGCTGCTCGCATTACATCGGACTCCTGAGCACTCCTTTAATTTTACGGCTAAACAGGGAAGAGCTAGGTGACTAGTTACTACTTGGTCAAACCAGCGTGGGCACTAAACCAAGCAGTTACTGCAGCCTTGTTCATGAACGGTGAATGCTTTCATGGCGCCCCTCACAATGGGACTACAAATAGAAAACTCATACGCTCAAGGTTGACAAAGATGGAAAAACCAAGAAGCTACGTTTCGAAAAAATCTTCTGCTTAACAAATCAAGAGGAGAAGAGTCCTCAACTACTATCCGGTAGGTGAATGGATCGACCCACGAATGGGGGCAATGGAAATCGTTTGAGGCCCCAGCAACTCGGGAATTGAACACAGCGTCAAAATACGAAGAACAAACAAACCAAAAGGGAATTGCAAATACGCCTTCTCCCATAACTTGCATTTGCCTCAATAGTAACACGATCAGCGCATTCTGGAAAGGCATCGATCGTTTCTGGTAGCCACCATTGAAACTTCAGCTTAAGCTATGGTTTCGGGACTCGTTGTTTTTGCTGTGGAACCAATAAAATGATTGAGCTAGTTATATGCCCACGTTGATAAATTTCATCCCTGGAAGTTTGTGAAACCTTCGCAAGGACAGTACTTCATGCACATTGTCAAGACATACCATCTAGAGCTGGTGCAGCAAATTATTACCTGACCTAACAACACAAATACAACGAGATTCTGCACAATGTTGCAAAGGCGCCTGATAGCCACAGTGTCAAGGAGGTGCTTTGCCGTGACCGACCCAACAAGGAAGGAGGCACGTAACGCAGCACGAACCAGCCCTAAAAAACGAAACAATTCACAAATGCGCATGGCAGCACGCCAAACTGCATAATACACGTGCACCACAAGTATACACGTAAGCGCCGCGTTAGTATGAACAATTTGCTCCTGCGCCCTGAAAAGCCGACGGTGGTAACTGACTGCCTGGTTCAATGTCAGCAGCCACCGCAAATCTTTTGAAGCTCACCCACATACGAGCACAAAACGCGCATGCAGACGCAGGATCGTCAGAGACACGACGTCACAACGGTGTGTAGAATGCATGCCAAAAGAAATGCTCAGAGATGCGATGGCGCAATGCTTTGTACAATGCAAACCATACGCGCACACACTCCCGCAAACCCCCTCCCTGCTGCCAACTGCCTAGCCTCTCGCTGCCAGACGTGATGTCGTGCCTCCGCCTTGCTGCACGCTCTCGTTAGCCAACAAACACAGCAACAAATTGCTCTTTGGTTCACAGAGCAAAGGGGCGTGCTTGGTGTGTGCATGTGCTATCTGTGATGTGTTTCTCCGCTGCACACTGGAAAATCTCCGCAGACAGACGCAAGCCGCAAAGGCCTGTTTCAGGAGGTGCATTTGATGTAGTTCTGTGAGTTTAATAGCTCGGGAATATGTGCTACGGCGGACGAAGGGTGCCTCGCACAATATCTGCACGATTACACGCAAAATGTCAGAGGCGCTTTAGAGCAACACTGCTACAAAACGCTTTGTTTGGCATGCATGACTCAAAAAGGAAGGAGGCATGTAAGGGAGAAAAAGAAGACAAACGAAGAGAAAACGGTTAGCAAATGATCATGGCACAACGCCGAACCACATAATTCACATGCATTTCGAGGTTCCACGTAAGCGTCGCAATCCAAAACATTCCTGACATGAGCAATTCTGTTTGGTACCCTGGCAGGCCGACTGTGGCAACTGACAGTCTGGTGCAATTTGATCAGCAATAGCGCATTCTTTGAAGCGCTCAAAGACACAGGCTCAAAAAACCCATGAATAAACAAGATCGTCAGAGATAAAATAGCACAGTAGCTTGAAGAGTGCATACAACAAGAACGTTTCAGAAATGTGATGGCGCGATGGTTTCTAGGATGCACAAACCATGCGCACACACTCCCACGAACTCCATCTTTGCTAGCAACTGCCTAGCATCTTCCTGCCCGACGTGCCGTCCCGCCTCCATCTTCCTCCATAATCTCGTTAACCGACAAGCACAGCAACGAAATGCTATTTGGTTTCCACAGCGAAGGAGCTTGCACAGTGGTGGCATGTGTTATCTGTGGTGTCTCCTCTGCACACTGGGAAATTTCCACAGACAGCCGCGAGCTGCAAATGCCTGTTTTGTGCGGGCGTCTGCTGCAGTGCAGTGGATGTAGTAGCTCGAGGAC
>NW_013652066.1:0-9123 GCF_000499385.1 Eimeria necatrix
GGGAGTTTCACAAAACACAGAAATAATGAGTGTGCCATGAGATACGATAGCTTGTTTCAGCCTACCAAACAGCATGAGCGGATTGCCGCAAAGCTTGAGACGAATTTACCTGATGCCGGCACGCCTAGAGAACGCATGTCTCTGCAGTTGCACTTTCAAGAGATTTACAGCAACTCGGGGACCATAACAAAATATGATAGGCGTCTAGTTAGGCAGCATGGCAGGCGCTTGATTCTGACACAATGAGAAACGCGTGCGAATCACAGTCCACCGAAGGGAAGGCTATGCAGGAACACAGTCAAGCGCTGACTGTCGTAACGTGAACTACAGATTTAAATTGTGTCTTTTCAAGATTAAGCTAGTAGCCCGACTGGTAGGCAATTCTGAAAATGAAAATGCCTCCTTCACGAAATTGTCACAGCAAGTCAAGCGTTTGTTGAGGTGCACACTTCCTGGCAGATACAAAAGCAGATTATGGGGGTTCGCAAGAGAATGGCTACGCAAATTAATCCAGGCATTGAAAATAAAAGAGCACCCTGCCTAAGACCTTGCAGAGAACTAACTGCAGATAATTCGCCCTTCGCGTTTCAAATATTGATGTTCTGCGAATCTGAAATGCGCCGCGAAAGTGTGATGCAGCTCTAAATCTCCTACTCTCTGCTCCGAGAAAAAGGCACATTTCTTGAAAGCTTGCATCTTCGGATGTTCGTTATCGCTAGCCTTTATGAATGCATCCTTACTTACGACGAAGTCTGCATGACTGTCCATCAGGCGTTGTCGCACGCGCCTGTACTTTGGACATAGTTGTGCAGCGCACTCTTGCCTAATTGCGTGCAAGACCTGCTACAGATGTTTCACGTCAGTTATGAGAAATATGGCATTTTTTCCTGTGCTTCTGGAGCGCTCCTTTTCGTCGTGTATAAAAGAGATAACCTGTGGGCGCCCTAAAGGGACTATGCGCGTCTTTTGAAAAGCTTATTCGCTTCGTTAAGAATTCAGGCGTCTATTTTGTTTAGCAGATCTCCTACTGTCTGATTTCGTATGAGTGCATCTCTTCCGTAGACCAACTTCGCGACTTGCGCTATTTTGCGGAGAGAATCTATGACTACGCTAATTGTGGTTTACCTTGCTTGATTGTTGAGTCAAAGATTTGGCAGCGAGTGAAGTGAATTTCAGCCGATTGGGAGCAACCTGGAAGCAATATGTACGTGCTCAAATTTCGTGATATTTTCTCGATTAAAGCAGCGTAGCTACCGCAAAGTAGCTGATACATACTGTACGTTAAATAATAGTGCCTCCGTAAGAACAGGGCTGACGTGTGCAAGTGAGCTATCGCCACTGTCAGAGGGTAGAATTTATACTTATAGCGCCTACTTCCTGAGGCGCGCTCACAAAAGAACAAAGAAAACCCAGTTTGACGGCAGTAACGCAAATTAAGCCGATATGTATACTTTCTTTTTCACACTAATTTATAAAGATTGCCCAAGACCTAAGGAAAAATCGTGCACAGCGACGGGAGGCAACTCGTTATCCGCAGTTTTTTCATGCTGATGTTCTGCATCAAAAGCCTGGCAAAGGAAGCTCGCATTAACCGTTCTATCTAATATGGCATTTTTTGTAAATGAATTCTACGTGCCGTAGATGCAACAACATTGGAATGTCTTCACAACTTGAAAACGTACGTTCTGTTCATCACGAAAAGCAACCGCCGTTAGGCCCAAATGATGGCATTGAGCACGGGCCAAGGCTTTTTGCTTGACAGAAAACGGTCACCTAGCTATTCAAAGAGCCACATGCATGATACGCACGCTCTATAGATATGACAGACGCTCGTTAAGCACACTGTGAAGTCTTTCTATTGCAGGAAAGCGTTGCGTAGCTTAGATATCACATGCTAGGAATTTCAGTGCATCAGTCCGAGCTGGCATTCGCAGTCGGTTTCTTGACCAAGAAGTTAGATTGTAATGCAGAAAGCGCCTAATTTCCCTAGTGTCTTGGCTGTCAGTTTTCCTGCAGGGCTGCGAACAGCACCAGCGAATGAACGGATCTTTGTGAACGTCTCAAGAGCTACGAATTGCCGAAATTGCGAGTTGTGCAATCAAATGTTAACTAGGATATCTAACTGGATGAAATCGCACAATATGACCGATTCGCAAAAGGCAGAATAAGAAGCCGACGCTATAATCATCACATTGGACGCGACTAAGAACCGATATGAGGAGACTGCCAAGAAAAATGTATGATGGGTGAAGGGAATGTTGCTATCAAGTACTGCTTCTCTTTCCATTGTACATACAAACTCAAACACAGAAAACGAAAGAGAATGAAGAGATATTAGCGGGAGATTCTGCAGACAGTGTGCGTTGGTTATGTACATTTGGCATGCATGAAATAGAGAAGCGCGGTTTCTTGACTGAAGCCCAGCCAAAATCATCACGTTCATTTCGTGGGAATGTAGAATATGATGTACACCATGACGGCACGTTAACGCACCAAAAGATGATGCTTGGGGGCCGCTTTCCACACAACACGAAAGCAAATTTTACAGAAGTTCACAGAGGCAGATTTATACGGCTGCGTCACCTGGTAATAACGTTGCCGCTGATGATACGTACTTTCTGCACGACACCAAAGCGCGCCAACCTCGGATGTACTGGAGTGCACGACATGCGAATTCCACACATTTCTGTCCCAACATGAAAGCTTGAAACGTTCTCTCGAGGTTACCGAACAAACTCATTAGCATTGAATTTGATCTTGGTTATCCTTGTGCATCTCATCAAGCACACTGAATCAGCACCCATACTCGTACTCAAGCTCACTTTCTGTTGATTTGTACTGGCTTAGGTTAGGCCATGCCCCACATTCTGGCAGGTTTAGACTCCTCTGTGATGACGCTTTTCACTTTGTTTAGAAAGAAGAAGCAAAATGGCCAATTAAAATTGATCACCTTGCTGTAAAAATACACTGCACTTTACTAAAGCAGTGGTGGGGTCACGCCTTGCTGTCAGTAGCTCACTGCATATGACACGTACCATCTGCTCATGAACTACGCGATTCTCGTGGGCCCAAACGTGCGCAAACATCATGATAAGAAAGTTTCTGCTTTCAAGCTGCTCTTGTATAATGTGCTATCATTGCATTCCAACGCCTGCACAACGCGAAAACAGTGCATGCTCAGTATCGTTCAGCAATTGTCATAATGTTTGGATCATACTGAGAGCAGTCATTGTCGCTCAAGAACGTGGCCAGCATTATCAGTTACTTCAGCGTATTTTGGACATTATGCAAGACCTGAATTGAACTGCAGATGCTTCGTACAGATATGTTAGACTTCAGCAATCACATTCATTCACGCGTCAGCATCAATCAGCAACGTATAACGAACGTAGTGGAAAGTGTTATCATACTTTGATGTTGACAAAACGTACAAACTAAACGCATTCATGCATTTGGCTTCCAACTAGAACATGCAGGCATGCCCACGGCAGCAAAGCAAACGGGCGAGCGAAAGCGTGGCAGACTTAGCTGGGCATAGCCAGTTTGTAAACATTTTGCGTGGATAAGCTTTGCAAATTACGAATACTGGCCTGAGAATTTCTGGCGTGTGCCTTTATGAGCGTCCAAACGATTAAAAGCTTAGCCTTTTCGTTGTTGGCTGTCGCCATGGGCGCACGTACTCCACATGGACAACATAAAAACAAGATCCTTCAGACTAATTTAATGCACAGAAGAAATATCGGCTTCGTATCTGCTTGTAAGTTTCAATAAGGTGATATGGACGCTCTCTGGTAATTAGCACCAAAAATGCGTTTTCAGAACTTTGTATGCACTGCTGCAGATTCTGAGATGTTCCATGCAGCGTACATCCTACCAGTGCCCCAGTGCAATTTTACTAGATTCTTATTCAATGCGCACGTTACTAGACTGCGAAGCATTTCCAGAACAGGAAAGCACCATTGCGGAATGGCCTCGCACGTTCGTTTACCTCGCAAAACAATGTATTGGAGGCCATGCGAGATCGGTGCTCAACATATCTACGATGCATCGCGTTTACCGCAATTCACATTGGCACTTGACAAAAAGGTTACAGCCGTGAAACAAGCAGCCTTTTGGCGATTTGTCCAATCCCTGCATTGCTTCCCGAAACAATATCGTGTATTTCTCGCGTTACTGAAAGCAGCCGTTGTTTTAGAGATGGCGAATATTGCTGCATGTTACTATACATGCCTCTGTTAACATGCTTGCGCATTGTTCTGAGGCCTGGATGGCACATCTGCCTCGTCAGGCCTGGAGGGCATTTGTGCTTCAGCGGCCTCACCATCTTTTTATGGGCCAGTGCACTGCTAGTTTCCTGGCTTACTTAGAGGCGGCGATTGTGCTTTTCTCGGAAACTGGATGGACTCTGTCAACGACGTGAATTTTTGGTACCCTAAAAAGGGTGTCCCCGTTCGCAGCATTGGCTTCAGCCGCTAAAGACTTGCCAAAGTCACTCAACCGTTGCCATGCATCGTCCCTGCACACACAATCTTTGTGGAACAGCATCAGCAATGCATATGGACGGAACATTACGCTTGAACTTGCTTTTTTGTATGTGGGTGTGCAGATTCTGAAAAGACAAAATGGGTTGCTTCCAGAGGCAAACAGGTACGCTTGACTCACGGGGCAGCACTTGTTTCAACATTAATGCTGATCATGCTTTCAATTGCTAATGCTTAAGAATAGAGCTGTTCGTGGCAATTGGTCTGCCACTTGATTATCCCGCAAAAACCGCCCACACCTGTCAAAAGCATCATCAATCAGGAAAGCCTAAGCGCCTTCATTTCGGTATCGAAGGTCTAGACAATTGAAGAAAGGAAGTTTAATAATTCCGCGAATACGATATGCTTCACTTAACAAAATCAATGACCGCGCAAGGTTCCCTGAAGAAGCAGTCGAATCTCAACAGTGACCCGGTAGCACTACCAAGCGCACGTACTGCTCATGAATGAAGTGAAATTCCATGAAACCCTTTGCAGTTCGTCGTAGTATGTCTCTAGCAGAGGACATTGTTTCAATCATGCATTTGTCAAGGTCCAACCGCCGAATGCTGGAATCGTGTAATTGTCACGAGCAAAGTTCCTGGGCAATGATTGCAAGCATTAGGTTACCTGTCAAACTCCTGCAGCCGTATGCACAAGGCTTACATCCTAATATGGCGGTAACGTCACGCGTGACTTCTCTCCAGCATTGGCATATCAAACCTGTGGGATAATTGCTGCGGTTCCACTTTGATAATGCTTCTTTAATGAAACCACAAGCCAACAGCAGCAACAGAAGTATTTAGGATACATTTCCGCCGATAGAGTTTACAAAATCATGACAAATAGAGCCCCGTCCATGAAGACGATAGACACGTTGAGACCTTCGCGATACCCTGATTTCCTCGTTGCAGCACTTATCCGTAGCGCAGTGAAAAGCATTTGTGTCAATTCAAAACTGGAGAAATAGACATACTCCAAGTTATTTTACAGTTCGATACCAGGAGGCTTCTGTTGCTGCAACGCTTTCGCGTCAAGAAAGCACAGGAGGTTTTGCTACAGCGCGCAGGTGGCTTTGTTCCTGCTACTGGACGCTACCGTGACTCTTTCTGGTTTTCGGGAAGACTGGTATGTTGTCAGGGTGCATGAAGACGCTCTTTGGCCTGATTTGTTCAATGCCAGGTTGCCGCTGGGCTATCTGGTAAAAACAAACAAACATAATAGCGTAAACTTTATTCCGTGCTTAGCAAGAAGGTGAGGAAAGGCTACTGCCTAGCTATAACGAAGACATTTCTCTTCACGGACAACTTGGCTAACTCCATTTAGTCTGTCCGCTACAACCGAAGCATCATTTCTACTTCAAGTGAGCTTTGTTAACGTTTGACGGATGCAATGGGGATAAATCATTTGTTGAAATTTTTCCATGCTTGTCAAGGCCTCCCCCCAATTATAAACTAGCACTATGCCAGGCTTTCTCAAAGCCACACTTAGTTAATCAAAACTTCTTTCCCAGCTTCACAGCTCACAACCTGGTTTTGTCTACAGATAAAACAGCAAAGTCAATTCGCCACGAGGGCCACTTTAAAAGTATATAAGCATATGCGGTGTATGGTACTCCAATTGCTTTTTTCATGTGGCTTGCTAGTGCAGAATGAATCCTCTAATGAACAGCAAGCAGTTCGAATGTAGTAAATTTGCTAAACCAGGAGAGTTACTTGCTCTTTCTACTACTACTTAAGAGCTACATGCACTCTCGATTTTCTATTCTGAGACGGACGCCCTGCACGCAGCCAAAACACATAAATTCTAGAGTTTCTTGTTTACGAAAAATGCGATGAACATTGCTATCACCAAAGCTACAGCAGAAACTGAACCACAAATCTCACAGCGTTTTACAACGTTTAACGCCTGCAGCAAACGTCCCACAAAAAACGCATTTCTACCTCTACCTTGAAAACAAAATGGACATAAAATGCGTACGTCCTGGTGATACAGAGATTTTAACCATTAAATGTGGCTTTTTATATTTATTGTGCACCTATTCCCTCAATGTGGCGTAGAGCTATTGGATGATCCAATTGTGTTGAAAGTTAGAAGCCTTCGACTCTAGCCACTGCATGAATGTTCGCCTCTAAAAGCCATTTAGTGAAGATGTTCGAAGCCCTCTGCATATAGCGGGTCTTCCAGAGACTCTAGCTCACATTGACGGCCAATATGTAAATGCGTCTGCACGGACGCCTCTTGTGCATTGTTCTTTTCCTTCAATAAGTACTAATATATGGTGGTGCTTCTTTGTTCAAGCTAGTTAATGTATCATCAAGCTATCGGCATTTTGCGGTGGTTCGTGTGCGACTGCACTTTATGCATCGTACCATCTGGTGTTGAGCCATACCACACTTCATCTTTCTGGCACGATAAAATCCAGGGACTTTCCAAAGTAAACACATTGGCTTACCCTGAAGGTACCAGTAAAGGTACCAGGTATCCATTATGACACACTTTCTTCGCATTTCAAGTATTCCATGCCTTGTGGCATTCAGACTCCAAAAAACTAGCATTAAAAATGTTGCCATCATTTTCTGTTCTTATCCACATGCATAGCTCAAATCAAAATGGCCTGCCTAAGTAAATACGAACACATTTAATGCAAAAAATATTAAAGGCAGCGACGCTAAATGCCGCTTGTTGTCAAGGCGTTTCTTCATAGTAATCAGACGCAAGGCTGCGAGGAAAACAAACACACCGTCTTCGGGAAACGACTCCTTTTGAAATATCTAGGCAAATTGGAACCCCTGCTAGAAAAAGTTTGTGCGTTACACGCAAATAACGCACCCGCTCGAGAGATAAGCGACAACGCTTGAGCTAAACGATATCATAAAAGCTGCAGGCATAGTAAGCATATGTGCACTATGCTGGCTTCAACCTGAAAATAACACCCGATGAGCCCTGCCATTCGGTTAATTGTCAAATCCTCACTATCTGGATCTCTTTTTGCCCACGGATGCTTCATAAAATCGTGCAGCGCTCGTGCAAATGCATAGTGCGGTATGTCGCTTTTACATGCAGAAGAAAACAGGAGATTCGATAGATGCGCGTACCAGTAACATGTATGTGGTAGCTCACTCCGCAAAAGATAGATATGCTGACTTCAACCTGAAAATAACACCTGATGAGCCCTGCCTTTCGGTTAATTGTCAAATTCTCACTCTCTGGATCGCTTTTTGCCCACAGATGCTTTATAAAGTCGTGCAGCGCTCGTGTAAATGCATCGTGCAGTATGTCGCTTTTACATGCAGAAGAAAACAGGAGATCCGATAGATGCGCATACCAGTGACAAGTAAGTGGTAGCGCGTTCCGCAAGAGCTAGATTATTTGAGCAAATGTTGCAATCTGTCAAAAATAGTCATGGGTCAAAATTGCTAATGGACACTTTTTAAAGCTAAACGCCAATCGTTCAAAATACTGTCAGAGGGTTTTTCGGAGAAGGCGTACGAGCGCCTGCTGTAATCCGTGATTCATTTGGCCCTTCGAAGAACATAGAATGTGCTAAGGACAGGAATAAACCGAACGTTCTCATGTGCTTTGTGAAATCGTAAATCGTCTCTGCGATGCCGGACCTGCAGTTTATAATTTTACAACAACTACTACATACAATTACGTAGAGCCAGGAAAACCTACAAAAGACCAAGACGGCCTACATAGAATGTGACTCGAGAGTTGCTAAACCGCAATGCTCGGCAAGGAGCATGGCACGGCTGGCGTTTGTTATTTCTAATCGGAATATGTTGCAAATTACTAAATCCTCCAAGTGTTAAAAGATAAGATTTGCATTGTCTTCCCAATGAGCAAGTGCGGTGAACAAAAACAACTAACCTGGTAATAATTATCTAACAATTTTCCCGAGCTGGCCTTGAAGGGGCTAATCCAATTTTCAAAATTGAAGAGATTTGTTGGCTATTCTGAAAGCAAGTGTTTTTTCCTTTTTCGCCTTGCATTTCGCAGGCCTTCATTCAAAGATGTGCTCTCAATTGAGCACTTTCGCTCCTTCCAGGCAGACACGTAATGAAAAAAACATACCACAGCAGGCTCAAGACTCAGCATCTTGCGCGAAACCCAGCGGGTCCAACTTAGAAATACTGTGTGGGATTTCGAATTCAAAACGCAACGGCATGTCAAACACAATATCCAGTGGCAGCAAACTCACCGCCTTGAGAAAATTTCAAACGCTTCACTGCGGAAAAGTAACTCGACAGCCCCGCCATGAACCAAAGCTAATTTCGAGTCATGAAAGCACGCCATTTTTGTCGTCAGGTGGAACCGCCAAGCAGCGTCTACGCCTGACCTCCGAGATACATACTGCCTGAAGCAGACAAACTGCATTCCACTTCCAGCATCACGAAAGAGATATACCAATGCAACACACAAACTGGTTCCAAAATCTCCACAGCGCTTGAAAGAGCCCGTTCCATGACGCAGTCCCAGTGTGGTCCTTTGAACCGGCTAGCAACCGTAGATCCTGTGCTGAAACAAGTACCTGCAAGGCACAAAATGCAATGCGGATAATTCGGCGAGCACCAGCGACCCAGCGGCATATTTCCAGCTC
>NW_013652067.1:0-9167 GCF_000499385.1 Eimeria necatrix
TGAGGGCCTCTGAAGAAATTCATGTGGGGCTTGAGTGTATACCTAACGACCCTGTAATCAAAGGTTACTTGCCTCTGTTGCAAGCGGTTTCTTGCAGTATACGAATTACAAAGCTTTATGTCGAGAAGCTGAGTAATATGTATGCTTGGTCATTCAAAAGCTCACATTTTTACTAGGAGTGACCAACCTGAGCACCTGAAATTACTGCGTCCGCTCTTAGAGATACAGTGACTGTTTTATTTCGTCATGGTGAGGTGCTACTAATGTGGAACAGAAGCTCTAGTGTTCGTGATGGCACGGCTCTTCAGTGTAGATTCATTTTGAAGCTGTATTCAGCTTACGCCAGGAATGCTGTTGCTGACATACATGCAAAGACATAATGGAAAACACATGGGCCCGGTGAACGCCTTCCAAGATGCCTTTGTTGACAGCCAGTATGTATTAACAGCCATAATATACTGTGGCGCGCAAAGTTGTGGAATTAGTCTGCTTCGTACGGTCAAGCATGGGGCAGCATTACAAACGTTTATGTACGCAAAAAGTATTTTAGTGTGTTATGCTTTCTTGACGGTAATTTCCGAGGCTGCATTGCAAGTGATGCATGGAAAGATTGTCCATCTGTCAAACCGTCGTGAAGCTCCGGAAAAATTGTGACGAACGTAGTTTGTACTCCGTTTGTGTAGAGGTCTTGTGTTTCATTGGTGCCACTTTATTTGGTACTGTCGCGCAAAGCAGACATTCGTCCAGTGTACTGTGATGCGGTTCAACATCAGCAGTACGAAGCGAAAAGCCTTTTCGTCCGCAAGATACTACATGGTGTTCTCTGTTCAAAGGTAAAGTTATGCGCGTATACGATGTGCACAGGTTGTGATGCACCCTCCTTCACAAAAAGCTGGAGCCCAACTTTTGAATAAATGACAGAATGCGTTGCGGTGTTTTCGTTTTTGCACCGTGCCTCCACCGCAGCTTAGCCGATTCCGCGTGGGGAATATAAGTATTGTGTAGACTTTCAAAATAATAAATGCCATTTAAAACGAGGTTTTAGGGAGTATGTTCCGTTTTGCGATAGCCATTTGGGAATCATTTGTTTTCTAGCTCGCCTCGGCAACATGAGATCCGTTGCTACACTAGATACATGGGGTGAAGCGTAGGCGCAGTGAGCCATTTGTGGCCCTATCAACGGCTTTTATCTGAGTAATATGGCTTCCGTCTAAGGGCAGAGACTGCCAGATTGCTTCTGGTTGCATTCCTACGTGTACCGTCGCTGCTTCTGCAAGCAAAAGCTCCAAACTTGCTTCAGTAGTTCTGCTCAAGTTGAAGATTCTGCCAAAACTTGTGACGGCTTAAGCATCGTCTTTAAGCGAGAAAGTTGGAAGACTTACGGATTATCATTTGCGACTGAGGATGTTTTGCAGGCTTCATCAGCATCTGCCGTTATTTGCTCTGTAAGGAGATATTCAAAGTTGCAGAGTTTCTTGTTACAGCCCGTAAGTGTTCAAAATGCTATGCAAACCATAACTGCTTGGCTGCGAATGGGGGGCACAAGACCTTGCAAAAACTCAAGGCATTTTTGCATCGCGTTTCTTGCGTACTGCCTAGAAAGCATCATTATTGAAACGCTGAGTAGCCATATATATGTTGATTTGAAGGCTCATATTCTAGTCGGGCTCAGCACCGTCATTTTGGTTGTATCCATGGAAGCCTGTGACCGGGTTTGTGGCGTTTTCAGCAGTCTTGCTGAATATCGGCTGTCTGCTGGCACTTTCTGATTATTTGCATTCTCGCCCTACCGAGGTACATTCAGACGCGTGGTGGCGACCAGTTCAGTACTGGAGAGGCGTTTCGACATGCTTGCAGCTAGTATGTGGACACAAGCGCCAGTTAATTTTGAAGTTCCGATGAGAAGTCTTTGGAAGTCCGCCCCCAATCAATAGTCGAGCAAACGTTTTGAGCAGCAGGATAGAGGTCTAAATCGATTATGCACGCTGTGCATGGGAAGACGATTACCTTGTTGGTATCCTCAGCGTCATCGCATTTAGCCGTGTGTCTTTCCCACGTTCGTGAACTCAAGTAAGAAGTGCCTGATTAAATGTTTATTAGCAAATTAGCTGTTGCAAAGCGGTTCATAGGATTTCTCAATATCTTGGAGCAAGTGCTGCAGAAAAGGTCTCTACAGGACACAGCGCACCCATGCTTCCCCTATAGGGTCCGCATGATGACTTTTTAGGAGCAAGGTGCAACCTTTTTCCCCTGCAAACGTGACCTTGGAGCGGGCGTTATGATAGTAATCTGGCATGTAACCTACTACAAAGACCATCGAGCTCCGTAGCTAAGTGGCAACAATTTTCTAGGGAGTGAGCGCGGCTGAACGTTACCATGAGATATCACATTTACTGGCGCCCATAAAGCATCCGGAGCTTTGTATAATGTCGTGCTTTATTTGTGAGGATTGTGTGCTAGTCTGATTTGTGCCCTGCACACGTTTTGTTGAGAGTATGTTTTTTCTTTTTACGTGATTCCTGATTTTACTCGTGATTAAGTTGCGGGAACTGTTTCATCGAGGCATTTCTTGATTCTTTTTAAGGCTCTGTAGGAATCCCGCAGAGGGATATTCAGTGGGTGTGTTATCGTATTTGCGCATGAATCGTATATAAGGCGTTCTACCCGCTCAGCAGGAGCAGCTATGCTGCAATGTTAGCTACGAAGACTGCGAGAACTCCAATATGTATTCTCGCAGCGTGTAAGCGTTTGCAGTACGCACACTTCCAGGAATGCTTTTGATCAGGACGAAGGCAACAAGAACGTACAAGCTGCAGAATGGTCTTTCACTGCATTTTTTCCTCGTAACTGCTGCGAACACCAATTTTATTAATTAGATGCGTTGCCCTTGTTTTATAATATTGTCAATCTGTTCTTTTCGTTGTGGTGAGAAGTTATGTTCCTTGAACCAGCGGTGCTGTGTGCATGACAGCCTTGTTGAGGTTCCTTTGACTGAGGAGATAGCATAGGTTGCCGAATCGCATGTGCTGCTGACATGCGAAGCAACAATCACGAGCACGCATGCTCTGGCGAGAAATGCTGAATTTTTCACCTGGAGTACAGCCAGTATGTAGATACAGACTCGGCCTCTTGTGGGCGAAGTGAGACGAGTTGTGATATTTTGGATGAAAAGGGCAAATGGATTTCGCTGATTCACAGTGGACTAAAGTAAGATATGACTTTGAAGAGGACAGCATTTCGGCTAGGCTTGACGCTGTCGCCTGCCAGTGAACGCATGCGGTGAGTGTGGAAATATGCTGAGCTAGTCAGTAGATGCCATAATACTCAACTAAATGGTTGTATTGGTACCATCCTAATCGATATTGGAGTCCAATGTATACACACACTGAAACAGAAGGCGAAATATAGCAATAACACAACACTTGAGCATAAGGATGCTGCCGGCACCGTTCAAAGATGGCTAGCATCCTTTGCAGCCAGATCTTGCTGGAGGAAGTGCATACACGGGCAGTTTAGATCACACAGTTGCAGATTGTCGCTACACGTTAAATTTACTCTGACTGGGAGCCTCCCCCGCGCCCGATATTGCTATATCTGGCGTGTCATCGCTCACAAGAAAGAGCAGCTTTTGGCAATTACCTGCAACACTTGCAAGTCATCGCGCTCTTCAGCGTGGCTTTCAGAATAGCTCTCGTCACCTTATTGTTCTGACCACTTTGCACGGGCTTGCTCCAGAAATACTTAAATCACAGGATATATATTTTGTCGGTTTGTCGGGCTGCACAAGGTGTTCACTTCATCCCAAACCGCGAAGTCTTGCAATCTTCCTTTCCTCAAAATTCACATCGGTTCTTTATGAATGCTGCGGCGAACGTTGTGTATACTACTAAAAGCAGTTTCTGGATGCGTTTGGTGGTAGTCGCAGAATGACAACTTGAACTATCATTTATGAGGCTTCGGCATTGTCTGCAATTACAAGAAGTTCACGTGGGTGCGTATACGCAAAAGGTCTAGCCAACGTCAACCTGTGCAATGCAACTACTGCTGTCCATGGCATCCCGCGTGGATGTACGGTTGTGCAGTGCAACTGTAATGCTTAAAGCTCGGAACATAAGGCCCTTTCAGGCAACCCTGATAACTTCACACATTTCAAAGCCCGTATGAGGAAAATGCGAATGCGGCCGTTACTTCATAGCGCGCGACATGATAATGTATTGCCAATAAGCACGAAGATTTAAACACCATGGCCACGACGCCGCCAAAAATTTTTTTGAGATGAAAATGATTGGCAAGAAAATTGCCTACAACCGGAAATGCGTACGCTAAGGAATGTTCGCAGAAACTTAGAATGCTCCTCTTCTGCCACATATGGCGCACAGGCTTTTTTAAGCCATAGTCCACAGCGAGTTGGGCTGTTGCCATTTCGATAGTTTGGGCGACATAAAACTTCGGAGAAAATTGCACTGAGCTTAAAGACTCCTGCGTTGTCTGGTTGGGGTTGAGGCGTCCCGTCCTGACTCCAAGCCATTAAGATGACGCGCCATTTGCCGTATTCCATCCACTTGTCTAGCAATACGAAAGCTCATATGTGTGTTTGCATCTTCTCCCTGCCTTTCTTTTCAGGAAAACGGCAATTGGTGCAACTTCTGGCTGCGCAGCACCTGAGGTATTGATATCTTCATGATATGCTTCCCAAAAATTCTCTCAACGAGCCAATGCGCACACGAAAACACGGCTGCTTCGGATTTTATCATAAGCCTAACCAAAAATTAAAGGCAAACGCATAGGTCTAGTTAACAGCATCTTGTAAGCTCTTACATACTTTAGTGAAGGAGAGTTGATACTTCTACTCGGCACAGCGTTGAAGCCAACCTCATAGCGCAGAAATAAATAATGCTCCGCGTATTGCCCTGAATTCATGTCAAACAATCGTAACTGTTCATGGAGAGTGGAAGCTAAATCTTCATTGTCTGCATGCGCTGGAGGTCTTCACGATAATTAGCGGAGCGACGCGCACGACTGTGGCTACAGATAAAACTTTTACACACTAACTACTTTCCGTTGGTAGTCAGCTTATATAACTCAGCGCGTTGGCTTTATTTCTTTAACTATCACGTTACCGATGACAATCTTTTGAAAATACGAGCAGGTCGCAAGCGTCTCTGCTTCCACATTCATCCGGCGTTGGCTTACTGAAGAAGATATGCTGGGGCTCTATACTGACGTGAAAGAAGCACTCCGTATCCCTGATTATATTGCTCTTTTAGGAAGGATTGTCGATGAAGGCGCGGTGAATTCAACTTTTCCATTTAACTCACAGTGCTGGTATTTGCGCCTGCGTTTCTATCTGTAGCGACAAAGTAGCATAACTGTTTCCCTGCAGGATGTAAGCATTCGTAACATGCCAAGTGCCGGAAATGTAGGCGATGAACACAGATGTGATGAGCGTGCTCAAATCACTTGCGAAAATCGTCTGCAGAGGCCTGTGAACATCCATGCTTCAATAATTCTGATGGGCCGTTAACGCCACAAACAAGCCTCTAACAAGTATAATCTGCAGCATACGTGAAATTGCTTCTAACGAGCAATTTCACGTATGCTGCAGATTATATATAGCGCGATACAAAAACAAGAACAATAACAGCTTTTTTCAATAGTTAAAAACAAGATTTTAATTTCCCGTTGAAAGCAAGCCCTGCATGTATCTGCCTACAAGACCTTGAGAGTATGCGTGTTGCACAAAGCGCAAATAGCGCTGTCCAACTCAGGAAAACCGGCCTCACTGCGAGCTTCGAAAAGCGGTGGTTGATAAGAAGCGCTTTTTAGACTAAAGGCAGATACAAGCGCCGGCTTGATTAGAGATAGTGCGTTGGAACGCTACATGTGCTCGGAATTCATAAGCAAAATGTCGAAATTTTTACTTCCCCGATGAATATTTGTCGTGTTCAATGAGTAAAATGGCATCGACACGTGGGATGAAAAAGGCATTGATAGATGCATCTAACGGCATGATTTGACTGTAGCGTTTCAAGCCGACGACAAGAGCAGCGTGTCACACCACCTTGAAAGATTTAACTGATAAGCCAGGCACGTCAAGACCACTGTCAGATTATTGAAGTACGGGAAAGCAGAAAGACGAATTGTAGCATCTCAAAAAATATTCTGAAGTCAGCTCTTGCTTGCTTGAGCCAAGCTGTTTTCACTCACTGGCTGTATCCCATGGGGTAGTCGGAGTCGTCTAGCAGGCATATTGAGCGAAACCAGCACTCGAACAGGCGAAATGCTGGTAAACGTAGGACGTCAAAGACCCTAAGAGCGCCACTCTTCCTTGCCGTTCTGCCAGTAGTAAAATCCGAAAACACCAACTGGAACATGGTTTGCGCTTTTCGCTTAGCTGAATAAGAGCCCTTATCCAACAGTATGGATATTGTGGCAAGCAACAGATTTCACAGAAGCGATCAAAACCATTTCTTGTGAACCACATTAGCAAGACGTACATGCTAGACAAAAGCATGAAAGCATTCATTTACGTTTTGCAAGCTGCCACAAGAGGAGTAACAGGACAAAGCGTAGAAAAATAGTTTAATCCCCAGACACTTTTAACGTCATGGTGTTAGCATTAAAACTTTGATAAGCCCCAGTAACCAATCCCAACAAAGAAAACGAAGAAGGCCCTGTAGCGTCCGAGTGCTTCGACACCAGTACGCTTGTGCAAGGCACAAAATATCACGGTAAAGCCCATCCGAGGACTCCTCCACAGCGGCGAAGACGTTTCGTTCATCAGCGATTGGATGCCTTCATGATGCATAAAACGCATGGATGATTGGCAGGCACTGAGAAACCGCCAAATGCTCACTGCCTAAGGGATCGTCCGGCGAACCGGCAAATGACACATCTATGACATCGCGCCAAACGCTGAGCATTGAGAAGGATCCCGCTAAATGTTTGGTATCATCACAAAGCTAGGCCTGGGTGCTTGCGCACAGCAGCGAGCTGTATACTGACCATATATCCCTTAGGCGCGGGCTTGGCGTGGAACCAAGAAATCCCTAGTGCGTCGTACAGACGAAAAACGTTCGGATATGAACTGAGCAAGCTATCCTACGCGTGAATAGCGGCTTGTTGCTATAACCTCCAGAAATCCATTACGAGCTTTAACGTTTTTCTTATCGTTACTGCGTACTGTGCACGGGTGTTTTCTGCCACAGAACGTGCGTTTACGGTCAGACAAAACATATCAAGGCAAGGAGCAACCTAGTAACTCCTCCTTTCCCTTTCGACCAATTTGGTACAGCTACGAAAAATGTGACATACCCGCATTCACGGCCTTAGGAAATACAGTCGACACAAGCACCAATATGCCCAACATCCAACTCCTTTTCGACAGATTTAGCGGGGCTATACACGTGACATGCGCGTGTTTCCCACTGAAATATTGAAGGCTGCCTCATAGGATGATTTGAATGTACTCGAGTCGGACGTGCACTTACAGATCTGTGTGATGCTATAAAAACCAGGCGCTCGAACACACATCTATAGCACATCAACTTGCTAAGGCAGTTAGACGCTTTTGTACACTAGATCAAATCTGTGTTGACATAGTGCATGCACTCCACACATGCGTGATCAGCATGCCTCGCCAGCACATGTGTGTTCGCCACCACGTCTCTTCACATGTCTTGTAGAAAAAAATACTTAAGCCGGACTAACGCTGCACCTAACAAAATCTGAATCGACATTGCGTAGCCTGAAATAAAAGTGAGAATCCTCGTTCCGAGGTCCGAACATTCTACTCGTCGAACGTGAACACGTATAATGCCTCGAACGCAAGTTCCCCACAATTCTACACCCATAACGCAATTGTTCAAAAAGTACAGTTGAGCCACCAAATCAACAAGGATACTGTCAGCCGTCATGCCAGTATAGGTGTGTTGTACGCGCGGTGTAGATAAAAAATGCATTTGATCATTTTGAAATTCTTTGATTGCTTTTACTGCATGCCAGGCACTAATGCTTTTTGGAAAGGATTTTGAATGCTTCCGAACTGCGCGAAAATAATCCATAATTTCAGTTGCTGTTGCACTTCACGGCGTAGCAGACTGGCTGCTACCCAAAGTTCGAGCAGCACGTCTCATTTTTGACGGACTGACTGGGTTTCTCATTAGGCGACAAGCATGCACCGCCTCGCAAAAACGCTGCACATTTGAGCACGCTCATCATATCTGTGTTCATCACCTACATTTCCGGCACTTGGCATGTTACGAATGCTAAGAGCCTGCAGGGAAACAGTTATGCTACTTTGTCGGTACAGATAGAAATGCAGGCGCAAATACGAGCACTGTGAGTAAATTGGAAAACATGAATTCACCGCCCCTTCATCGACAATCCTTCCTAATTTACTTTGTTGGGATTGGTTACTGGGGCTTGTCAAAGTTTTAATGCTAACGCCATGACGTTAAAAGTAACTGGGGATTAAACTATTTTTCTACGCTTTCTCCTGTTACTCCTCTTGTGGCAGCTTGCAAAACGTAAATGAATGCTTTCATGGTTTTGTCCAGCTAGTACGTCTTGTTAATGTCATTCACAAGAAGTGTTTTCGCTCGCTTCTGTGAATACTGAGATCTGTTGCTTGCCGCAATATCCATACTGTTGGATAAGGGCTCTTATTCAGCTAAGCGACCCATGTTCCAGGTGGTGTTTTCGGATTTTACTACTGGCGGAACGGCAAGGCAGAGTGGCGCTCTTAGGGTCTTTGCCGTCCTACGTTTACCAGCATTTCGCCTGTTCGTGTGCTGGTTTTGCTCAATATGCCTGCTAGACGACTCCGACTACCCCATGGGATACAGCCAGTGAGTGAAAACAGCTTGGCTCAAGCAAGCAAGAGCTGACTTCAGAATATTTTTTGAGATGTTACAATTCGTCTTTCTGCTTTCCCGTACTTTAATAATCTGACAGTGGTCTTGACGTGCCTGGCTTATCAGTTAAATCTTTCAAGGTGGTGTGACACGCTGCTCTTGTCGTCGGCTTGAAACGCTACAGTCAAATCATGCCGTTAGATGCATCTATCAATGCCTTTTTCATCTCACGTGTCGATGCCATTTTACTCATTGAACACGACAAATATTCATCGGGGAAGTAAAAATTTCGACATTTTGCTTATGAATTCC